>NC_135803.1:51666511-51793084 GCF_964213995.1 Mustelus asterias
AAATCCCCTAGTCGCCACACTCCAACACCTGTTCAGATATACTAAGAGAGAATTTAGCATGCCCAATGCATCTAACCAGCTCGGCTTTCGGACTGTGGGAGGAACCCAAGCAGACATGGGGAGAATATGCAAACTCCTCACAGACAGTGACCCAAGCCGGAAATCGAGCACGGGTCCCTGGCGCTGTGAAGCAGCAGCGCTAACCACTGAGCCACCATACTGCTCATGTTAAGGCTGGAGGATGGACAGAGAGGTTAGTCCAACAAGGGAGTTAAAGAGGAGGATATGAATTTTAAATTGGTGTTGTTGAGTGGCTAGGAGGTAATGTAGATCAGTGAAGACAGGAATGATAGGTGGGCAGGTGCAAAGTAGGATATAGGCAATAGAGACTGGGAGTGTTGTGACCAAGAGAGCATTGGATAAATCAGATCTGAAGGTGACAAAGGCATGCATCAGGGCGACACGGTAGCACAGCGGTTAGCACTGCTGCTTCACAGCTCCAGGGACCTGGGTTCGATTCCCGGCTTGAGTCACTGTCTGTGTGGAGTTTGCACATTCTCCTCGTGTCTGCATGGGTTTCCTCCAGGTGCTCCGGTTTCCTCCCACAGTCCAAAGATGTGCGGGTTAGGTTGATTGGCCATGCTAAAATTGCCCTTAGTGTCCTGAGATGTGTAGGTTAGAGGGATTAGTGGGTAAATATGTAGGGATATGGGGTAGGGCCTGGGTGGAATTGTGGTTGGTGCAGACTCGATGGGCCGAATGGCCTCTTTCTGTACTGTAGGGTGTCTATGAGAACATCAAAAGCAGATGGTTTGAGGAAGGGATAGAGCACGCATAGCAACACAAAGGCCCTGTAAAAATGCCAGCCCATTTTCTCGGATAAAATTAATTCTCACTTGGAGAAGCAGGGGTTAATAATGGGCAGACAGCAGTGATGTGTGAAAGGCAAATTGTGTCTGACGAACATGTTTGAGTTTCATGATGAAGTAACAGAAATAATTGATAAATTTAGTGCAGTAGATGTATATAGACTTTTCAAGATGCCTTTAATAAAGCATTGCATAATAGACTTATTCAGGAAATAAAAGCACATGGGAATAAAAGGATAGTGACAATCTGAGTATATAATCAGCTAAAAATAGGAGGAAGAAGGGTGTGATGATAGGATATTTTCTGACTAGACATAAATATGCAGTGGGATAGCCCGAGGTTCGGTGTTCAAACCATTGATTTTTCTCATTATACGTAATAGATCTGGACTTGAGTAGAGGGCACACAATTTAGATGTCTGCTGCAATGTCCAGTACATGTGGGGTGGAATTTTACCAGCTTGTGCTGCCCGTTGATGGGCAGAGTGAGCCAGTAAAATTGCACGAGAGCTTGAGAAATCAGGATCACGCCCAATTTCTCAATTCTCGCAATTTTATGAGAGCCGGATTTCCGGTGAGGTCAACCTCTCGCCAGAAATGGGCGAGAGGCTGAATGATTTACTTTGATATGTTTAAATTTGCATTTCCATGTGTTTAGTGAGCCCGGCGCTCAATCATCCGGGCTCACTTGCCTTTATGGCCTCGTCGGGAGATGTTCTCTCCGGTGAGGAAACCACCTGCTCCCCATAAATGTGGAATAGTTGTGTTGGCCTCGCTAGTGGAACCGGAGGCCACTGAGGCCCCCTGGGGAGGTCAGGGGAAAATGGGGGGTGCCCCATGGGCAGTGCCAGCCTGGAAACTTGGCACTGCCAGCCTGGTACCTGGACAATGCCCAGCAGGCACCTTGGCGCTGTCCACTGGGTGGGGTATATGGGGATGGGGCCTATGGGGGGGGGCGGGGCATGGACAGACGGCCCAATGGGGAGGGGTGTCCTCTGCCACTCTGCAACAAGAATAGATTGGAAATGCGTGGGTACGATCGGTTGGGTTGGCAGGGGCTAAATGCCCAGGGGTTGTGGGGCTCATGATCGGCTCTGGGCCTTCACGATTGCAGTGGAGGGGCTGTGTTCTGGCTGTCTGCAGCAGCAGCGGCCTGACAGCTCTCTCTCTGTCTGTCAGACCCTCATTGGGCCATTGGGCATGTGCAGAATCAGAGATCTGCACATGCGCATTAGCTCCCTCTACAGGCTGGCAGGCAAATTAAGCCCAGCCCACTGCCTGCAGCAGCTAGAAACAATCTACATCATTTTTTCAATGACTAAGCATATAAGATTGGGCATGAAAACTCACCCAAAAAAACAGATTAGGATCTCTCCCATTTTCACAATAGCTTGACAGTTAGAATCAACCTTGTAAAATTCCGCCCATCATTTTATGAACCTTCAGTGAATACTTTCATATATTTGACATAAACTAGCTGTAAAGGTGGCTGCCACAAATCATGTGACTTTTGGCATTTAGGCAACAGGCAATATTCAGTGAATACTAAATATAGACCTAGGTGAATGTACCACATACCAATTTGTGGAATTAACACATCTCATTGTTTAAGGATGGGCCAACATCTGAAGACTATGGAGCTTCCAAACTGTATGTCTCTATGTTTCATACTAGACAAAAGGGAAGATCAAAACTCAACCACCATTGTCATCTTACCTTTGGATCACAATAACCTCCTCCATCAAAACTAGACTGGGTGAACATCAGAAGTGTTAACCCAGTTATAGTGATTGTAGCTAGTTTCCTGGACTGCATCTTTATTAACCCAGAGCCATTAGTCCTTTGAACCATCAGCATGAGGCCATCTGAGAAACAAACTCTGAAACTAGCTGCAAGTCATCAGGTAGCCAAAGTACTTTACTTATTCAATTTCAAAGTTCACCTGGAAACCAACTTCTGAGCTATTCAATTACAAGAAATCTTGCAACCTGTTGGGAATCCTTCATGTTGCAAGACCCTTTCTTCAACATTAAATCATCAAAAATCCATTTAGGAACAACGGGCCTGTGAAGCAGAAGACTGGAAATCATAAATCAGAAACTGAATTAACTGTAATCTGTATTGTGTGTGTGAATACATAACCAATTTTATTTCTAATCCTGCAAAAATTTGTTGCTGAATTATTTAATTGGAATAAACATTCCAAAGGATAGGAACGTACACCCCTCTTTCCACGTTACAATGTACCCAATGATAATGTGAGGGTCAGCTGACCCAGTAAATAATGTAACCAATGGCAAAATAATGTGATGACCAACTGACCCGGTATAAGAAGAAAGCTGATGGGTATGGTGGGGGGCATTTGTGGCCCAGGGCCCAAGTGTGGTGTAATTAAGTTTCTTTATTAATCCTGTATTTTGGTTTACTTTGAAATTAGTTATTTTATTGCTTTCAACTAAAGTATCCATACTGCTGGATAAAATTTCCACATAAAACATACTGGTTACAGGAAATAAAGGAACACATACATTCTGTCCATGGCAGAATTAGTGGCTGAATCCAGGATTTAAATCCATTGGAGCACATTGGACAAATCTGACTTTTTTTAAAGGAAAATTGGAAGTAGAAGGAAAAATTGATATTGCCAAAATTGTTGAATCAAAAATAACAGCAGTAAGCTTTGTTAATATGAGTGAAAGGTAAGATTGCTGACTTTGATCTAAAAGCAATCATGAAACAGGAGGATTTCACTTGGGCTAAATTAGCATCCCTAACCATAGAACAGCTAAAATCCATAGCTAAATGGTTAGAATGTAATATACCTCATAAATCACAGAAGCCCAAGGCAGTAAAGATGGCTGAGCATCTTGGTCTTACCCGAGGCTTGGAGCAGTCAAAAGATATAGGGGGTGATGTTTTGGCTCCATTACACCTGGCACACATCCTGCTATAGCCAGAAACTCTTACGGGAGGGCCATAACGAAGTTGTACAGGCATGAATCCTGAACTCAATGTTCCCAGACTCTCCAAGCAGACATAATTGAGTTCATGCCCAGCAAACATGTGAACCTAGTTACTATAAATATAATTACGTATTCAAAACCGGCTTAATGCTGAATATTCTGGGAACGTCATGCATTCCCACCAGCTGGCATGACGTAGTGCCACAAATGGAAACCAAATGTGATGGCTTCCATGCCCCTGACATGATCATTGTAGCCCCTGGGTGGTCAGGGATGTGGAAATGCCACACTGCTAGTTTGGCACTGCCAAGGGTGTGCCGGCCTGAAGGAGGCAGGGCGTTGACTTGCGGGGCATATAAGGCTACCCATTAGGAGGGCCCTAATGCTGGTGATCTATATTCATGGGAGGGCATTGTTATTCATGCCAGCCATCTATGTTCGGGGTAGGGGGGGGGGTTATGCCAGTGATCTATGTTTGGGGTAAAGGGTCTCTCTGAAACCGGACTTGTCAGAATCTTTGGGGCCCCATCCCTCACAATGACGGTGCAAAACATGCCCTGTTCAAAAAATAGCTAAGTGTGGGAAGATCTTGTGAGAAAAAATACCGGTTTTCTAACTGAGCCTGACACTTTGCCATTTTCTGGGAAAATTCAGCCCATAGAACCTGAAACAAACCAGGATAGCCTAGCCCAAATTCACCTGGAAGAATGGAGGTTAGTTTCAGCTGTGGCAAATAAGAGGGATTGGGAATCCCAGGAGGAAAGGAAGGAGAGAGAATTCCAGGAATAAGGGCAAGAGTGAGCCTTCCAGCTGGACAAATAATCACAAGCACAAAAGAATAGGAAACCAAGGCAGATTCAAGCAGTGAGGGAGAACTTGTCTTCACTTAGTGGAGCCATCACTGGTAATTCAACTATCCCTTCCTCAGAAGCAGATTCCTGGTCAGTGCCCCAGTTTGAAGGAGAGGATGTGGAAATCTTCTTCACACCTTTTGAGAGGTTGGCAGATTAGCCAAGTGGCCGGCAGAGGCTTGAACTCTCCCAATACCAGGTCAGCTGATTGGGATAACCCATAAGGTCTACTCTGTGCTCTGCAAATTATGAATAGACAAAGGCTGCTGCTAACCTAAATGCCAATAAAGTCCTATTGGAGTCATACCATGAACTATTCTGGAACTCCTGTTAAAAAGCCCACATAACTTCCCTTGAATTTGAGAGAACTAAGCAGCATTTGACATGGGTGAGAGCCCTAAAAATTGACCATATCTATGACTGATTAAGGGAACTAATTTTATTAGGTGAGTTCAAAAATCACTTCTTGTACAACCTTAAGACCTGCGTGAGAGAACAATTAGTTTTGAAAGGCAGAAGCACAGCTATCATAGCAGGTGACTTTGAGTTGACCAACAAATCTCTAACTCAAAATAAACCTGGGTTTAGTAACTGTAAAAGCTAGGTAGAGATAGGAAAAAGAGAAACAAGCTCCAGACAAAAGGAAAGGGAGGACAGATCAGTCTCCCATTTTTTAAAAGAAAGAATGTAGCTGGTAAACCAACGGCAGCCTACCCTGTGTGTTGTCAGTGTGAGAGATCTGAAAAGAAAATTTGGGGCAAGTCAAGGATCCAACGGTGAGGGGGGAGGAGAAATGCAGTCAGGACAGTGTCTGTACTCAAAGCGAAAAGTGACTCCTTTTGTAGCCCGGGCCCTAAGAAAATAAATAACTATTCACAGGGACACCAGCTGTCTTCAAACCAAAATTGTAGCAAAGAATGCAGAGTTGCCACCTGAATGTAGAACAACTGTGGCAGTGTTGGTAAAACAACTAACTGACAAATGCTTGAGAGTTTGTCACAGGATAGTCAGGGTAATGCTGAGTTTACCAATACAAGGGGTCAACCTATTGCTAGGCAACGCCTTAGCTGGAAGTGCAATCCTGTGTCCAGAGTGTCCAAAGCAGTCCTTGGAGACGGCGGGAAATGATGGGGACAAGCAAATGTTGCTCGGTTGAGGAAACTGCTAAAATCCAACAAGTGGTGATGAATTAGTAAGGGCCAAATAAGCTAAAGAAAATCTGGCAGAATTTACAGACTGGGTTAGAACCTGTAGAATTTAAATCAGCCAAATTTACAGAGTCTAACGCAAGGCCTGTAGAATTTAAAAAAGCCAAAATTGGGCCCAAGAAAACAAAAAGGAAAGATTAAAAACAAGTTTGAAAGAAGTCCTGAAGTGTGGTCAGTGGAAATCTCCTTCCAGGGACTGAATAGGGGACAAGGAGAGCTTCCAAGGCAGAAAGTAAAGGTGGTGCCTCACCTAGTTGAAGTGCCATAGGGGAGAACAGCAGAAGCTGCATCACCACCTGAAGACAGTAGTGTCCCCAAGGGTAGAGCGACAGACTGGGGAGGTATCACTCCCCAAGGTGATTGGAAAAGGGAAGGAGATAAGGCCCTAGACAAACAGTACTTGTGAAAACCACAAGAGAAGTACAATTCAGATGGTAAAATTCAAACTTAAAATTTTACCAAACGTATCAATTCATCTTTCGAACCCACAGAAGACAATGTGCAGAAGATGAATCTGAATGCTCTGCAGCAATCTAAAATCAATTCATCACCCTTTGAAATAAGAGTAATCAAGGTACCAGAAACAGAATTATATCACCCATGTGGTGTATAAACAAGCATCGAAGGGTTAAGGCATTTACAAGTAGGACAACTATGTCGTAATAGAAATTTGCATTGTACAAGCATTATCCTTCAACATTCTGTGAAATCTGATTCTTTCCAAGACTCCAGAATTCAATTGGAATTGAAACTGAAACAATTTAGTTCTCGGACTGGCTGACGATTGAAGGTTTTGATAATCTGCTGGATCCTGAGGTAAAAAAGGTGCAGATTCTGAAACAAGCCAAATATATCTGCTGACGGTAAAAGGTTTCTCAAGCACTGCAGACAAATATTAATAAAAATCCTAGCCCACCAGACAAAACATAAGTAGGAATTTTAAAAGTAAAAGGGACTAGAAAATAGTAGAGCCCTGAATATTATTAGACTTCTTCAAGCCGGACCTTAACACCCGATGAAAATTCAATTACATTGGAGTCGGTCTCCAAGAGAGATGATGAGAAACCCAAGCTTGAAAATAAAATTGTTACTGACAATTGCAGTGGCATTAAGTTAATTTATGGTAGAAGGAGTGCAGAATGTGCGATCCACTTTTTTCTGAAAGCAATGTAAAAGATCAATGAAATCAAAAATGTTTTTCTCTTTATGTTGGAGGTATGTCATACCCAGTATAGACATGTCACATTTTGAACTTTCAGTCATTAATTTAAAAATTGGACACAAACAAATTGTTAAGAAAGTTGCCTCAAATCATGTGACTTTTGACATTTGGACTATAGTCAGCATCAAGTCTCTGCCGAATACCTAATTAAATAGGTGGGGGCATAGGTGAGTGCATCTCACAGTCATTTGTTGAATTCACACATCTCATTGCATAAAAACCATGGAGTTTCCAGACTGTCTGTATCCAAGTTTCTGTACTGAACAAAAGGAAAAATTGTAATTCAATGGCCACTATCAACTTTTCATCATATCATCATGACCACCCCAATCTAAACTAAAAGTTTTAACCAGTGGTTATGTGATTAAAGCTTGTTTCAGAAACTGCATCTTTAGTACCACAGGACCCAGCGGGTTTATAGAACCTTCAAACATCAGCCAATCTGAGAACCAACTTGTACCAGTTTCAAATTTCCCCAGGGAACCAGCCTCTCAGACATACAACTAGAAGAATCCTCACAACCTGTTGTGAACCCTTGTGTGCATATGTATGGGTGAGACACAGGGTGGGATTTTCTGGCCCTTTCCTCTGATGGGATCTTCTAGTCATGTTGAAGGTGACCCCCATGGTGGGTTCCCTAGTAGTGGGGTGGGCAAGCCATAAAAATCGGATCAGACTTCAACAGGATCAGTAGATCCCGCCAGTGGTCAGTGGCAAGCTGCCTTCACCACTGGAAAACACACCATGGAGGAGGGGCCAGAAGTACCCAGCCTGATTTTATGACATTGCATTAATTAAAGTAAGTGTGTGAGAATAAATAGCCTTCTTTAAACTCACAAAAAATTTCTGCTGAATTATTTAATTGGAATATACATTCCAAGGGTAAGAAGAGATGCAGTCAATGTAGTCATTAGTGAACACGGGTAAAATCTAGAGGCAGTATTATCTAAATTGTATTATTTTGACAGGAAGGTGCCTATGGATGTATTTTTCACATTTTTAAATGTGGCAGGGCACATCGATAACAAGTGTATACTATAATTGGCTTTATTTATAGGGCATTGAATACAAAAACAAGGAAGACTTTCTAATCCATTTCAAATCATTGGTTGGTCCTTAACTAGAACACTGCATTCAACTTTGGACATCATATTTTTAAGAATGATGTCAAAACCTTGGAGATATACAAGGATGATACAAGGGATAAGGATACAAGGGGTAAAGAACTTGAGTTACGTGGAAAGACTATAAAAGTTTTGATTCATTTGTTAAAAGCAGAGAAGACTAAAAGGAGTCCTAACAGCAGTATGAGAGGAAGTAGGGAGAATCCTTTTTCTTGCAAGTGAGTTAATAACTAGAGATCATAGATGTAAAACAATTGGCAAAGGAAGTAGTGGACAAGTGAGAATTCTCTTCACACAACAGATTGCCAAGATTTGAAATGCACTACCTGAAAAGGTGTGGAATCAGATTCCATTGAAATTTTCAAAACTCAATTGGAGACGAGCTCGAAGAGAACTAATTTGTCAGATTATGGGGAAAAGCTCAGGCATGGAACTAAACTGCTTGTCTCTTTCACAAGAGCTGACACAACCATGACAGGCTAGATAGCCTCCTTCTTGGTAAGATTCTACTATTCGATTCTATGAAGTGCACGACACGGTAGCACAGTGGTTAGCACTGCTGCTTTACAGCTCCAGGGACCTGGGTTCGATTCCCGGCTTGGGTCACTGTCTGTGTGGAGTTTGCACATTCTCCTCGTGTCTGCGTGGGTTTCCTCCGGGTGCTCCGGTTTCCTCCCACAGTCCAAAGATGTGCGGGTTAGGTTGATTGGCTATGCTAAAATTGCCCTTAGTGTTCTGGGATGCGTAGGTTAGAGGGATTAGTGGGTAAATATGTAGGGATATGGGGGTAGGGCCTGGGTGGGATTGTGGTCGGTGCAGACTCGATGGGCCGAATGGCCTCTTTCTGTGCTGTAGGGTTTCTAAGTTTCTTTCTAAGTTTCTAAGTGTACAGTGTTGCCCGATGGGAAACCATAGAAAGATAGAGAAATACTGTTGGAATGTTTGGAGAGGATGGAACATTTCCTGCTTGATCTATTTAATGCACAAATATGAACCTATAGCGTGGCATCCTATCTTGACACTCGTGAAATGAGCTGAACCCTGAAGTCGATCCAGGCTTCACAAACTTTAAGTCAGGTTTAGGCATATTACATGCTGCCTGACTTATACTGGTGTGCTGACAGGAAGTAAAAGCAAGCTCCATCTTACTGGTTAAGTGTGTTTTGTTAGCATTGTATAAAACAATGAAGAAACGATGCACTGGAAGACTGATTTTTTTTTTTGTTTTATTGCAAGGAATGTCATCTCCATGAACATAAATGTCACTTATTGGACATTGCTGTATTACTTGAATGAGGAGCTTTTTTATGTAACGCATTGCACATCATTTTTCATTCCTTGATTATTAAAATTAACAGCCTAATTTCCATTATTTCTTTTGCAATCCTCAAATAGCGAAATGTATGTCCAACTGTTGAGATTTAATTGCTAATTTATTGATTACTTCGACAAGTGCATTATATAATTATGCAATATTTGCAGCGGATAGAAAGTGTTGCGGGACATGAGCAGCTTCAGTCTGTCTATAAAGGTTTACAGCCAGCTCGTTTCCTGTTCTTTATTACTGTGACACAGCCATCCATCATGCTGGATGCTGCCAATATTTCATGGATAAAAATCATTTCCCTTCGCAAGATTCGCTTGAAGGATTGATGGGATTAACCATGAAGAGTTGATTGATCTGCATTTTCTTTATGCACTGCGCACATTGTGTCTTTATACAAAGTTAATATATCACTTTTTTATTTGACTCCAGAAAGGCAGACCAAAACAATCACCCATGCTTATTACCTCAAAAATCTCAGCTTTGGCCAGTGAATTCATTTGGTGATTAATTTGCAACTGTGAAATCTTATTTCCAGTCCTGAGGTATGGCTCTGTATTATGTTCTATAATCCATACTGCAATGTTAACATTTAAACTTTTGCCTCTGTTCTCTTCATTGTGCTCAGCAGTGGCACCATATTCATGTCGTGTCCCTGAATTATTAAAATGCATGTTTTATTGCTTTGACTTTCTGTTGTTGGCTTTCACCGGTGACCTGATGCTGTGTTTCTCATGGTTGCAACTTTATGGAGTACTCCATGCAGACCTTGTTTAGTTTTTTTTAGTTTATCTATGAGTCACAAATAAGGCTTACATTAACACTGCAATGAAGTTACTGTGAAATTCCCCTAGTCGCCACACTCCGGCACCTGTTCGAGTCAATGCACCTGACCAGCACGCCTTTCAGACTGTGGGAGAAAACCGGAGCACCTGGAGGAAACCCACGCAAACTCCATACAGACAGTGACCCAAGCCGGGAATCAAACCCGGGTCCCTAACCACTGTGCCACCATGCCGCCCTGAACTTGTTATAGTTCAAGTTGGGGAAAAGCTAATGTACTAACGGGAGAAGCAGGAATATTGAATATTGCAGACAGTAAATAATTATTTCTGAAGAATGAGACAATCATATGGATGGACAGTGCAACAGTTGCTAAAGGTGTCCAAGCAGAAAAAAATCCAAGCAAGGAAAATCGCTTTGTAACGATTCCTTGAACTTTGATACAAATCCTTTAATTTGCGATGAACTAAAGTCCAACTGTTTTCTTTTCTTCGATTATATACCAATATTCTTTCTGACCATTACAAATGTTTTCAACATTTCTACTGGCCACTAAATGTTCCAAGGTGTTGCTCAAAGTGAGCCTGAGAATTTGCTAATGGACAGAGGGATATTGACCTGATGAAAGGGAGAACATCAGGCCTATTTAATGGGTGAAATAGAAGTTTTCTTCCAATATATTTTGGGATTTTTTCCTCATATTTTGGGCAATTGAACCTCCAGAAATCATTGGAGTTAGATTCCTACAATTTAACAGTGCTGGGACAAGGAAGTGGGGTTTAGTTGGACTTCACATCCCATGTTTTGGCAGTGATGCGGACAGTCCTCGATGTTAGTAAAGCTGGGGTGGACATCCTGGAGTTTGACAGTACTGCAGTGGGGCTGCTAGAGCGCAGTAACATGGTGACTGGTGTGGGGGAGGGGAGGGGGCGGTAGTTGTGGTGATGAAAAGTCTTCCATCACTGAGGGGCAAACTGGAAAGTAGAGTTGAGTTTTGCCACAACTGGAGGTGAATATGAGCTTTGACCCATTGGTGGATTCCTGGGCCCTGACCTTGGCTTGCATCAGCACAAGCTGGTCATAGGGAATGATCCCTGCTTCATTGTGGGTAAAACAGAGGCACACCTTCCTTGGGTTTCATTTATCTGAGGCTGTGCTCTGGGTGCTGAGTGTTCCCTGGCAACTTGCGTGCGATGAGGATTTTGATCTTAGTGCGCTATATCACCAGTGGACCATCAAGTGTTACAAACACTTGTTTCAAGTGTGAATCCTGAAAACCTCTTTTTCTGTCTTTGCCAAATGGTTGGGGTGTGATGAGGAATGCTATGTCCATGGCAACACATGTCTGTGTCACTCGATCGAATATCTGTCAACCTATGGACGTGGGAATTTTTATTTGTGGAAGAGAATGTTGCCATAAAAGTAGAACTTAATTATGACTTCAGGCAATTTTAAGAAAAAAACAGATTAAGTCATAGTTCTATCACTCATTGGATCTTCTTGTTACAATAAGACCTGTTTGGCTGATTGTCACATGTGGAACTGAGCTGTGCATTGACCGAAAAAATTGAGGCATTTGAATTTATTTGATATTTTAAAGTGGGGTTTTGTAATGTAAGAATTAAAACAATTGATGATTTGCCATTTCTTCATTTAATTCATGTAACCTACTTCTCTGCACAATTGTTAACTAATAACAATACACACAAAAAATTCCAAAGGCACTCCATCCTCAATATTTTGGGATTTATTACTTTGAGTCTGTGCTTTTATTGCCACTTGGTTGACGATCCTTGAAAAACAAAATCCTGTCTTCTCCCAACATTGATTCCTTCATTTCCTGTCTTGTGACTTGTTTTTGCTTAGTTTTTTTGTTCTTCTTTGTTTTCCTCTGCTTTCCTTCCTAAGTAGCTTGTGTGTGTATTCTCTTGTACAGTCATTAGCGTATTAAAGCAAAGACTTGCATTCAAGTTGCACCTCTCATGCCAAATGGATATCTCAAAGCATTTACAACCAATGAAGTACTTCTGAAGTGTAATCACTATTGTAATATAGGAAACACAGTAGCCAATTTGCACGCAGCAAGATTTCATAAACAGCAATGTGATATGAACCAGATAATCTGTTTAGTTATGTTGATTGAAGAATAAATATTGGCTAGGACACTGGGGATAATCCCTTGCTCTTCTTTGACATTGTGCCATCGGATTTGAGAGGGCAGACAAGCATCTTACTTAAAACGCAGCACCACTTTCTAAGTATTGCATTAGAGTATCAGCCTTGATTTTTGTGCTCAGGTCCTGGAGTGGGACTTAAAGCCACACCTTGTAACTCAGAAACATGTGTGCTACACACTGAGCCACGGCTGACACCTATTCAGAAACCTATGCACCTCTGCTATTATTCAAAGCATTGGAAAGTCTTCAGATTGACAGATTCTGTTTCTGAAACAGCTGCTTGCTAACTTCCACATGTGAAGCAATGGGGAATATTTGTTCTGCAGTGAACCAACGTTTTCAACGCATTCCTTACAATAACCAAGGCAAAAGTGCATCATCATGCAATCCAATTGTTCTGTGGAAATTTGGAAAACACATTGTACTCTAATTGCACTGGCAATAATTTTGAGGTTACATTGGAAAGAAAATTTGAGAGAGTTATAACACAGACTGCCGATTTGCTGTTGCCCATTATGTTTTCGCACAAAATCAAAATGACCCTTTGTGATGCATTTACTGGAGTCAGCTAATTTGGAGTTTCATAATGGAAGATAGTACCAGGTGATAGATGTATGCAAAATGGTCCAGCAGATTTACAATGGGACAAAAGCAATATAGGTACAGGCAGTTTGAGACAGACTTGCACTGGAATGGGAAACATTAACTGACTGCCTGTAACTGAACATTGCACACATTTCATAGCCTCAGCTGTAGATGGATGTATAAACAACAGGATTCTTCAAAGGCTCAATAATTCTGAGTCAAAATGGCAGGATGCCCGGCTCACCCACCTTTTTCAGCAAAGAACATTGCTTTAAAATTCACGTGGGGATAGGGGGCTCCACAATTGAGAGAATTTCCTCATTAAGTGATTACATGTTGAAAGTGGATAATCGTTATTATACATTTGGAAGTACTTTAAAGCTAGCATGACTGCACAAGTTACTTGATTCTAAATTGCTTCTCAAAAAAAAACCCCTTGAATGAATAAGCTCAGCCTCCTATTCTCTTTAATTATTGAGATTATAGTAACGTCAAGTTTGTTGTACTTGCTTATCATTAGTGCATTTAGCCAGCCATGTGTGTGTGATTGGGATCATGGGCTACTGTGAGTCTGGAGTCTGTGATCACGCCTAGCTGACAGAGTAATTATGCAGAGTTGAAAGTTATTTTTTCAAGTATGGATGATTTGTGAAGTGCTTTAGGAATGAACAAAGAAATGCCTAAATCTAAAGAGTTGTGAAAGTGATTTAAGCAGGAGGGTAAGGTGAGGTTAGATGATAGAGAAATATATTTCTTAACTTGCTTTCCACGAGCATGCACCCTGACATCAACATGTAATTTTGAAACCATTATTCAACTTTGCAAATTATTTTTGTTTTTGGCTATATTTTCATCTCTTGCTTTTAATTCTGTCTGACTTTATTTCTTTACCAACATAAGGGTTTCTATTTTTATTGAAAGGGATCCCCCCTTTACAAATTTCATCCTCTAATCTGTGGAGGTAGTTGATATGTTGTAAGGAATTCAGCATCATGAGGAACAAAGACAAACTAATTTTACAAAATAAACATGTCTTTTTCAGATTTACGACATGGAATGTACTTTTCAATCAACTCTTGCTCTAGAATTGTATAAATAACAATGATACATCAAAAAAACCTCTTTGCAACACAACACTTATGACAGAGAAAGGGTGACAAACTCTGCATACTGTCATAAAATGTTAAATGCTTAGACAAGTGAAAGAAGAAATGACATGTTTTCTTTTTAAAAGATATGTATTATGCTGATCCCTTTTGTAGTGGTATCTTTGATATTGATTAATATATATCTGTAATTGTGTCCATTTGAGTTTGTTGTGGCTTTCTGCTGTAGCCCGACAGAATTTGTCAGTTTAACTCAAATAATATAAAACGTCACTATAAGATCACCACAAACTTTGGAGTAACTATGCTGCTGTTTCTGGTCATTTTATTGACATAGCTCATTTAGAGGGCACTACAAACACATGAATGTAACTGTAGAGACAAGAAAATTATTACAATTTCTTGTGTACATGAAAATGTTATGCATGTCATGACCATAAGTAGGAATTCATAGTTTAAGAAAACAGTTATGAAGTTTAAACAAATAAATGGGGCTTATTTGAAAGAACAGTTGACAAAAGGGGTCATCCAGGACTAGTGGCAGTTTTAAAAAGTTTATTGAGCATGTCTTTTAGTTTACCTGGCCCCCAACATAGATCATCGAAAAATGATCATATTTTTCCCCTATATAAAATTCTGGGGGGAAAAAATCTCTTCTTTGATTTGATTCTCCAATTTAAAGTGCTCTCTGTACATGCGCGCACATACACACACACACACACACACACTCTCATACACACATACTCTCTCTCACACACACTCACATACACACACACACACTCACATACACACTCTTACATACACGCTCTTACATACACTCAGGATGCCACTAAATACTTTACAACCAATGAAGTACTTTTGAAGTGAAGTCACTGCTGTAATTTGGGGAGCATGGCTGCCAATTTGCATGCAGGACAGGCGTTTAATTTTAACACCAAATGCAAAATTTGATAAACTAATTCCTTTATCATCAAAATGCACAAAGGTTGGTTTCCTAGTTAAACTAGTACCCAAACACATTCATTTCTGAACTGCTTATAAATTAATTCCCATTTGTGCATTTTCAATTTTTCCAAATGACTTAGGAGCTTTTAGGTTTAGTTATCAGAGAATGCATTCTACGTGCTGAACAAATACAAATGCAGTATTTTAGTATTGGAATAATATACAACTTACTTGTTTGCCTAATTCATTAATTGTAAAATAGATTGGAATCTGTGACGTTGGAAAGCTCTGCTTAAATTCTTTATTTATTTACCTGGAGGTGACTTGTTCCAGTAATGATCTTGAGAATCAAAAGTCACCAAAGCTGAATGCATTTGAAATAATAAGTTTGGAAATTTAAAGTAACGGGGGAAATAATAGTCATGAATTTCAATATGGTTGTTGTGATCTGTGATAATGTGTTTGTGGAGTTCACTATTAACAGGTTTGACTGTGTCTGATGGCCTTCTTCCCCACACTCGACGATTTGAGTGAGAGTAACTGTAGTGGCACAATGCATTGTCAAATGGTATGATATGGAATTGGTACGATTCTTGGGTAATACAGGTATTGTTATGAAGTTAAGTTACTATGAAGTTTCCATTATTGGAAAGTGTAACTATTCTTACCAGAATTATACTGCTGACTGGTGTAATGCTGAGATAACCTCATTTTAAATACTTGGTAATTTGTTAGGCATTGAAATTTGTATGATGCAAACAAACAATTACTGGAATTGCATCAGATTTTGTGGAAAAATTACAGCACATGAATGAATTACGCCATAATTAATGTGCAACGTGGCAAGCAACTTGTAGTGAAGAAGTAGGTCCATGAATTGTGAATTGCTGCAAGTTGTTGCCTGCTTTGTGCCACATGATTTTCATGAACTGGCAGTATTTGCAGATTAATAGCCCATTAAACTTGTCATAGATAGTTATGTCTAGTAAGTAACAGCATAAGTACCCTATTAACAATGTGATACTTGTTAATGCCTGTCATTAATGCCTTTCCCAGAAGGTTATCAATTATAAGTTTGGAATCTCATTCCTTTGGCTTATGAATTGTTTTATAAGCTTGTAAAATGTTTTTTTTAACTTATTTTTCCTTCTGACTCATTTTTTCTCTCTCTTTAAACTCAATCTTCTATTTCCCCCATCTTTATCTTTCTGCTCTTGATTTGATTCATGCATTCTAATTCACCTTTCTCTTCAGTCCTTCCTCCCATTATTTTTTAATCCTTAAATCTCATTGCTGAAAGTTACCTGGCAAGGGTGAAACTATGATCAAGCAGGGGACGAAGCGAGCCCACTGCACTTGGGGTATGCAGATGTCTGCGATGATGGTTTGCCCAGACTAGGCTAGAGCAAAGGATCAGGGTAGCCAATGAATAAAACTGAGGATAAAAGCAAATTACTGCGGATGCTGGAATCTGAAACCAAAAGAGGAAACGCTGGAAAATCTCAGTCTGGCAGCGTCTGTAAGCACAGTAAGAAGTTTAACAACACCAGGTTAAAGTCCAACAGGTTTATTTGGTAGCAAAAGCCACACAAGCTTTCGGAGCTCTATAAGGAGCGTCTGTAAGGACAGAAAAGAGCTGACGTTTCGAGTCCAGATGACCCTTTGTCATAGATAAAAGGCATAGAAAGTGGGAGATATTTATACTGCAGAGGGAGGGAATGAAAGATGAGTCATAGCCATAGAAACCAGGGGAAAGACTGCTAATAGCTGTCCACAGAGAGAATAAAGGGTGTGAATGGCCAAACGGCAGAGAAGCTGTAAACTGTGCCAGATGAAGATGTTTAATTTTTTTACTGTTCTCTACCTTTTATTTCTTTATTGTCTTTCTTCATTTTGCTTCCTCCCCCCACTCTTTCCCCCCATTTCATTCCCCTTTCCTTACCTTTTCTCCTCCCGCTTCCCCTTTTCTACATTCTACCTCGGTCCCATTCCCCTCCCCCGCCCCCCGCCCCCCCCCCCCCGCCCCCCCCACTCCCCCAACATCTTCATCTGACACAACTTACAGTTTCTCTGCCGTTTGGCCATTCACACTCTTTATCCTCTCTGTGGACAGCTATTAACATCCTTTCCCTTGGTTTCTATGGCTATGACTCATCTTTCATTTCTTCCCCCTGCAGTATAAATATCTCCCACTTTCTATGCCTTTTAGCTTTGACAAAGGGTCATCTGGACTCAAAACGACAGCTCTTTTCTCTCCTTACAGATGCTGCCAAACCTGCTGAGATTTTACAGCATTGTCTCTTTTGGTAAAACCGAGGCTTTCCTTGATGCAACTTTTCAAAGTTGGGTGTGGGGGGTGGGGGGGGGGGGCGGTGGCGGAAGGGGAGGGCAGTGCCTCATCCTGTCAGCTTGGATCTTGTTTGATCAGGCCCAAGTTGGTCTGCAATGTCTCATCTTGTCAGCTTACGTGGAGACCATGAATTGGATTCAATTTGAATTGGATTTTCCGGTTGGAATAAAGGTACTGAAAGGTATCCCCCAAAAAAGAGGCACTCTAGTGATCCCATCGTGTATCACGGTCCCAGATGTCCTGTGGCCCTTACATCTGTGTTTTCAGCCAGCAACTTTGAGGACAAAAATAGGTGAAATCTGAAACATGCACAACAAGTCTAACATCATGAGATGTTCCCCACAGCAAGGTCTGGCCCCATGATGTTTAATCGTTCCTAACTAATTCTCCATTGTCCACAAGCAATTCTATTAGCTACTAATTGAATTCAGATGTCATTTTTGGATATTATGAGTAATGACTGGTACATGATCAGTCAAAATATTTCTCTTTTGAATCTGTTTCCCATGATCAGTCATTGAATACTCTTGTCTTCAGCTTTCACTCCTTAAATTCTGGACTGTTCTCTGTAACCATGAATGAATTCCAAATACATTAAGGTAGATTGGTTATGTTCACAGAAAGAACTGTCAGAAAGGCCAAACCCAGCTGAGGGAGGGCAAGAGATACAGACAACCAATTACCTCAAAAGTTTACATAGGAAAGAACTGGAATATGGAATAGATTAAAATCCCACATTAATCACTGCTGTATAGATAAAACCTGCACAGTTAATTACAGCCACATTCCCTGCCTTGACAGCATGGTATTTCTAATGAGACGAATACATTGTTATTTTTCCCAATCCACTCCATTAGTCAGAAAGTACTGTACTTGTAGCACTTTCTTTTAGAATTGATTCAAAACAATTTTCCCGATTTAATTTTCTCCCAGATTATACAGCTTCCTCCTACATTGTGCGATGGACAGTATCGCATTTTTCTAGATTATTTCTAATGTCTGTTTATTATGCGGTGCTTGGACTGGCTGCTGCAGCATCTGGCAAAGCAAGTTTTGATTAAGCCCATTTGATAACTTGCACCATATAGGAAATTGGAGTTCCTCAGAGAAGAAATCATAACCTAAATGTGGGATTAATCTTCATTCGGTCATAGAATCCTACAGTGCAGAAGGAGGCCATTCAGTCCATCGAGTCTGCACTGACCACAATCCTACCCAGATAATAACTCCTACATTTCACAAACTATGATTTCTCTTGCATCTCCAAATTTCTTACCTTGATATGATCTACAGTGAAATGTGAAATTTTAAATTTGGAAATATCTAGTGCAAGGCACTAAATATAGCTGATTCTGAGTGAGGAATGCACGTGACTTGGTGTTATGCATTCTGCGGGTAATATGCAAAATCACTGAAGCCAAAATGCAGACAACAATGGTAGTCACAACCAGGCTAAAATGGTGGACCATTGCTACAAGTGGCATCTTATAAGAAAGCGTTAAATATGAAAAGGATATTGTTCCGTCAGGTCTGTGCCCTTCAAACACATTTGATTAAGTCTCTCTTCTGTAAACTTGTTTGAATTAATTTATTGGAGTTCAGTCAGATGGAATGCAATTTTACACTACTCTTATTCTTATAGATGGTTATACGTCCCTCGAGTTTGATCATTATAACCATTGTTTTGGTTTAATGGCTGTTTATATTACTAGGTCAGCTTTTTAAAAAAATGATTGGGCTGTAACTTCCTCAGACTGGCAATCAGTTGGAGTGCCACTCCATGCCCATTTGGCTATACTAAATCTTTTTTGTACTTGATTTCCTAACCTTCGAAATTGGGCCTGGTGGGATCCAGGCAGCACAGGTGTCTCCAAGGCCCAGCATCACAGTCCAGCAGAGTTGGATTGAAGGAAGATATGTCCCTTTTCCAAGGCAACAGCTGCTGTAAACCAGGTAACTTTAAAGATCCAATTGAAACTGACAGAACAGTGGGTAGGAGAATCCTCTGGGAGGTCAGGGTTGAGGAGTGGGGGAGGGGGAGGGTCAAATTGAGTCTTTAAAATAGTTACCCAGGAGTAAGAAGAAGTTTTAATTCTTCTATCTTTTCCTGAGTAACTGTTAGTGTAACACTGGTGCAACCACTTGAAACTTGCACTTTAAATCACGGGCGGGATTCTCCGATCTCGTTCATTTCTACCTTACTGCCAGCAAAAATGGAGAATTTGGCACTCAGCCAAAACTCCATTGACTGCAGCGGCAGCAGAGAATCCCAGCTGTGGCCAAGGTCAGAGTTTTCCAGCTCATATTTTCAGATGGTTCACAGCACAGAACAATCGCTTTCAAGGTTCAGTCGGCAGTTAGGAAGGCAAATGCAATGTGAGCGTTCATGTCGAGAGGGCTAGAATACAAGAGCAGTGATGTATTTCTGAGGCTATATAAGGCTCTGGTCAAACCCCATTTGGAGCATTGTGAGCAGTTTTGGGCCCCATATTTAAGAAAGGATGTGCTGGCTTTGGAAAGGGTCCAGAGAAGGTTCACAAGAATGATCCCTGGATTGAAGAGCTTGTCGTATGAGGTTGAGGTCTCTGGGTCTGTACTCATTGGAGTATGGAAGGAATGGGGCGGATTTTATTGAAACTTACAGGATACTGCGAGACTTGGATAGAGTGGATGTGGAGAGGATGTTTCTACTAATAGGAAAAACTGGAACCAGAGGGCACAACCTAAGACTAAAGGGATGATCCTTTAAAACAGAGATGAGGAGAAATTTCATCAGCCAGGGAGTAGTGAATCTGTGGAACACTTTGCCGCAGAAAGCTGTTGAGGCCAGGTCATTGAGTGTCTTTAAGACAGAGGTAGATAGGTTCTTGATTAATAAGGGGATCAGTGTTTATGGGGAAAAGGCAGGAGAATGGGGATGAAAAAAATATCAGTCATGATTGAAGTGGCCTAATTCTGTTCCTATGTCTTAGGGTCTTATGGTCTAATTGCTCAGAGGCAATTTGCACTTCCAAGGAGTTCTGTGAGGGATTCCTAGCGCATCTTTGGACCCAGAAGGAGTTCTGAGGCAGCTACAAGGTCTGCCAGGCTGTTTAAAAGGCCTACCTTGGTGTTTTGAGACTTCATTCCATTTTTAATTTTAAAAAACTGAAGCCTTTACCCCTCACATCCTCTCAACCACACCCCACCCCACACATTCCCCATGTTCCACCGTGCCAACCATGTCCTCTATGCATCCCCATGCCCCTTCTAAACCTCCGCACTAAAATGTGGTACATCCAATCCCATTCCCCCACTATGAACTCAGCACAGAGCCAATGAGCCTGATTGTAATAACAGGATGTTAAAAAAAGATTTTTAAAACACAATTATTTCATCATAAAAATTGTTTTCACTACACCCACTATAAACTGCGAATAGAACCAATGATTTACTTTCACAATAGCATGTTAAAAAGATTTTAAAGACAATAATTTATTCATAATTGCTTTCACTATAGTCTAATAAAATGCCAATCATCCAAACCCTTTAAAGTATCAATTGTAGGAACTGAAAGCACTTGAATCCCTTTTATCTTATATAATTTGTGAAATTGACAAAAGAGATCAGGAAGCAAGAGCAATATTCTTGTTCAAGTCAAGCAATATTTTCCCTGGGCGCAACTGTGTCAACAGTCTAATGGATGACTGGGCTCTAAGCCAAGAACGCATAATGAGGCTTGGCTGTGAACCTGGCATATGTTCGGGGCCTTTGACGAAGGCAAACCCATCAATGGACAGATGAGTTAAACTTTCAGTTAGCCAATAGCTACCTGTGATGCAGCTCCAGTAATAGACCAAAGTAAACGTCACAATGAGCAATCTAAAACAATGCTCGAATTCAAGCCTATACCTTCAACAAGTTCGAAGGATAGTAACAGGACCTTTGTCAAAAATCAGATGATGAAGTTTTATGCATTCTTGTATTTTAACATAATTTGGAAGCTATTTACATACCTCGGTTACGGATTTTTAAGTGCGTAATTGAATGTGCAATATGTGGAGTTGTTTCCAAGAAACAACATAAAATAAATCAAAAGTTGGGGATGGAGTTATTTACAATTAGTTCATCATACTAGCTTTATTTTGCAATATGTGCTGATCTATTTGTAAACAATTGTAAAGTACCACAAAGTTGGAAATTGTGCCTTGCTAATAAAAGCCTCCATTTGGATAAGATTCCTTAACCTCATCTCTTGCACACAAATAATCTCTATTCCAGTTTTTTTTTAACTTGCTTGACTGGTTAGGACCTTGGTTTATGGCACACATCTACCATTTAAAAATAAGATCAGCAGCTGATAGATGTTTGGCTCACCTTTTGCCTTCCAGCTGCAAGATGGTATGGAGATTGTACACGATTTGACTTGTCCCTTCCCAATGCCCTCCCACATATGCTTTAAATCATTTGTTTCTGGACCGAAAAGGTGCTTCAATAACTTAACCTTTTCACTCAGAAGTGATTTTTCAAAATCTCTCTTGCTTTTTTCTCCATTCTATCCTTTTCTGATTAGTTTGGATAGATGCACATGTAAAAGGCATAAAAGTATTAAGCCCATTGTGCCAACTTTTCTTTGCAATGAGCCGTTGTGTAAAGATTCTCCCAAACTTACCTAAACCCCTGCTGAAGTTGAATAACCATGGGGAAAACATCCCAGTCGGAAAGCTGAAATTTCATCCTCGTCCTGCAGTTGATTGAGTCAAGTTCCAGGGTAGCAATCTAGCAATAGAATCAACATTACTGAACTTAACCAGATGCAGTCCAGAAAGACTGTTTGCATTACACTGCATGAAGTATCTGATCATCTCTGTCCATAATTGCGTTTAAAACTTGTAATTCCATCCTTAACTGGACAGCTCCTTTTTTGTTGCTAAGACATAAAATACTTTGTTTAAACTCAATTCCAAATATTTATTGCTCTGCAAGGGGAAAAAAAAGTCAACTCATTTGAGACTTGCCACTTTGATATTTATATCCTTTAGTTTGTGATAATATTCCACATAATATCATGCCTACATTCTGCACCAATTATATGTTTTAGCATTTAAGGACCGAGATCAGGTACCACGTCTCTGTTGAAAAAATTCATTCAGTTTTGTGAAATTAGGGTTAAGAATTTGCAAAACTGTCAGTGTTCACTGCATTACTCCACTGAACCTGACAGCAGCATCTGGAGGCAGCATACATACAAAATGACACGGATGTCTAGAACCACACTTCGTCAATGCGTACTCTGTTAGGGTATTCCATCCACACCACTCCACCCCAGCCCACAACCAATGGGAATTCTATTGAATTGATGAGAACACAAGAACACAAGAAATAGAAGCAGGAGTAGGCCATCGGGCCTTTCAAGCTTGCCCCACCATTCAGTACGATCATGGCTGATCTATGCTGGCCTCAGTTCCTTTTATGTGCCATTTCCCCATAGCGCTCTATTCCTTGACCTATGAAATATTTATCCACCTCCACTTTAAATACTTCTAATATCCAGCCTCCACCACCCTCTCAGGCAGAGAATTCCAGAGATCTTTTGCGAGAAGAAATTTCCACGCACCTCTGTTTTAAATAACTTGTAGTTATGTCCCTATATTCGAGATTCATCCACTCTCATTTCTATATCTCCACTGCAAATACCCTTGAAAAAGTTACACTTTGTTGACTGGGGTATAACTGGAGTTTCAACTTCACATTGCTGTTAACCACCCTCACTAATCCTGAAAATGTAATCTTACTTTTGTGGAATGTCAAATTTCTCCATGACATCTGTCAATGTTTGTTTTAACTTTCATCGTAGTCCTGATTTATTTTGCCATCGGAACATTTAGCTTAAAAGTGACGGATATTAAGTACCTTTGCTTTGTGGTTTGCTGAGTGTGAATACTCTAATGTTGGGTTGTCTATCTACATGCTGAAACCACTGCTGCCGCACACCCAAATTCCTCCCTTCACATGGTGCCAGATTTAAACCACTGTTGGGAAAGGGGGAAACCATGTCACAGCGATCACTCAATCTTTTTGCAGGGAGCTTCCTTGGAGATCTGTGGAATGGTTGCTTCACCGCTAACTGCAAAATTACGATCAATCCTATTACAATTCAAACGTTCCAGGTATGGGAATAGGCTTTTAATCAGTCTTCTCTGAATTTCTGCCAGTGTATCCATGGCCTAAGTTTTCACTTGATTACTTGAGCACAATTCAGCTGAAATTAATATAACTAGCGCAAAGGACAATGGAATATTCAGCAAGGTTTGCATTCAGTGTAACTCAAGTTTTTACAATATTTGACGTTTGTTTTAAAAGCCTAGCGCCAGAAGCAGACTTTGCCAAAATCGGCCATGACCCCGGGGTGACGCTTGTTTGGGCTGATTTGCTGGCCATTCTGAAATCTTTAAAAATTAAGCTTTTTTGCTCCAAGTGCACAGGTAATTTTTATATATTTTTAAAGAAACTAATTAATATACTCCAATATAGCTAGGAAATAGTTTCAGATATTTTTGTAAAGTGAATTACAGCAATTTAAAATCTGGTTACTCAGGGGTGGTGGATTATTTGTGAGATTAAACCCATTTAAACCCGTTTTCATCAAGTTCATCAAGCTCCCTTTCCCAAGGAATTCTTTTAAAGTTAAATTGCCCTGACTCATGGCATTTGATGACATGCAAATAAATTTGAGAGAGAACTCAGAAGGGGTGGGCGGGAGATGGCGAACAAAAGCAATTGCTCTCAAAATGATGTGGAGATGCCGGCGTTGGATTGGGGTGGGCACAGTAAGAAGTCTCTCAACACCAGGTTAAAGTCTAACAGATCTATTTGGAATCACAAGTTTTCGGAGCGCTACTCCTTCACCTGATGAAGGAACAGCACTCTGAAAGCTTATGGTTCCAAATAAACCTGTTGGGCTTTCAGAATGGGCACAATTTGCGCTGCAACCAGAAATTGTCCCCGAAGGAGAAACTCTACTCCCAGATCTTTTTATAAGTCCTTTAATGACTGATGAAAATGTGGTGTGAGCAGCAACCAGATCTTGCAAGACTATTGAACGATGTTATATGTGGTAGATGATTCTGATGGAGTCTCTTGTCAAATCAGCAGGTGAGTCTCAGCAGTGGTGGTAGAAGAGCCTAATCCTGGAAGCACATAGATAGCTATATGTATTGCATGTAAAACGAAATGAGGCAGATATGAGTTGATTTGTCTGCCAGGCACTTGGCAACCGAATCTTGCAACCTCTCGTCCTCACAATCAAGCTAACAAGGCAGATGTGATCCCATAATAGCCTGTCAATGGCTGCATTTCCCAGGCGTTGGGGTTAATATTGCAAGATTTCAGTGGCCTTCAGTTTGCCTTTATTCCTGTTTACCTTCCCTCCATTATTGTGATATCTAAAGTTTATTTATTAGTCTCATTAGTAGGCTTACATTAACACTGCAATAAAGTTGCTGTGAAAATCCCCAAGTCGCAACACTCCAGTGTTCGGGTACACTGAGGAATAATTTAATAGTTTAATAATGGTCAAAGCACCTAACCAGCACGTCTTCCAGACCGTGGAAGGAAATCAGAGCACCCGGAGAAAACCCACACAGACGCAGGGAGAAAATACAGACTCTGCACAGACAGACCCAAGCCAGGAATGGAACCCAGGTCCCTGGCACTGCGCTAACGGTGCCACCGTGCCGCTCTGGAGCAGATTTCAGTATATAAGCTCTTTTGAAAGAGATTTTGAGAAAATCTGTCTTCACCGTCCTTTATTTGTCTATCTCATACTTACTGCTTCTGTTTCTGCCTCACTTGATGTCTACAGACACTAAACAATAGTCTATTCACTATATATCTACAGAATATATGGAAAATTATGTCTTTTAAAGAATGTTTTACAGACAAAGCACCAGTTTAATTTTTTCTCTTTGGATGCCTTTCAGGCACAAATGTATCTGAGATGTGCTTCCTCTGTCGGGGGGTGAGGGGAATCATTCAGATTTCATGGTCCCAACTATTTGTATTGCCCGCATACATTCCCCCATAAGCACACTCGCTGGTTAAGCCTAACTTCAAGACGGTGAACAGCAGCACAGCTACAATGCTGTTGTTCTTATGACTGACATTGGTAAGCATCATGTGGGGGACTGAAGGAGGGTGGTTCGAGGAAGGTATCTTCTAATATCTTTTATGACTCTTGGTTCAGATTGCCCCTTATAAATATTTTAGTCCCAGCACCAACCCTATTGCTGTGTTTCTGACTGGATGCCAACGGTCAAAAAAGGGACGAGAGGCTGGAACAGCCTTTCCATCTTATTAGTATTGCACTGCTGGAACTTTTGATGATTCCAGGTACAGACTCTAGGAAATTCCTTTGAGAGGCCCTGAGAAACCTTGGCCAATGCATTAGAAACCTGGCATATAATGGGTTTCCACTGCTTTATTTCTCGAAGCTTAGTTTCCAGCCACTGCATTCTCCAGACACGGTGAAATGAAAATTTACCCTTGTATTTTTAAACTTTCTAACAGATAGATCAGAATTTATGTTCAAGGATGGGCAAAGTATCACATTAGCATTTATTAATTCTCCAGCATAGAAGTTGCTTGATCATAATTACTTGCAAAAAAACCCCCAATTTTTCCTCTGTACATTATTCAGCACAATGTCTAGTCATTCACATTATTCTTCCACGGTTTTGGGCACAGAGAGTGGAAGAGGAGAGCGGTAATTCTAAAATTGAACTCCTAGCTTTCTGCATTCCTTACAAATCTATCCCTTCTGATGAAGGGGGCGAATTCCACTATCCTGAGGGAAAAAAAAATAAAAGAGGAAAAATGACATTGAGTGGAAACACCAGGGAAGAACAAGCCAGGAATAATTGGCCTATTTTCACAGGTGTTAATGGTGAAAAAATGCCAGTTTGTTGTGCCTCAAACAAATTTGTGGTGTTATCTATAATTGTCATTTATTTCTAGGTTACAGTCACCGACTGTGTGTACTTTTTCTGCCATTAAATCAATTGCATCCATTAGATTATTCATCAATTGCACTCTGAGCCACATAGCTGGAAATTGCAACTGTTTAGTTTGTGCATTTGTTTGCAGTTATCCAAAATCGTTTCTGTCATAAAGACAAAGCTGTGTTCATCGAATAGCCCAGCCCTATAATATGCAGAAAATTCATTCCACCCAGCAATACTTTTAGGCCTTTGTGGCCTACAATTTGAAAGAAGTGGCTCAGACCTTTATGAACTTAGTGTTGCAAATCACATCCAAATGCCATTTCTAAAGATATTTTCGCTTTCCAATTTATCATATGTATAATGGCATAAGGAATTATCGGCATGTTTTTAATCCCAATTTCATACCACAGAAACAGAGCGCATTGTTCTTGTCTCTGTAACAAAAAAAGGATAATCAGACAGCTTTAGTAACAGAAAACTGATTTTAGAAGATGTAATTTTACTCTTTATGAATTAGAATTTTTTTTGAAATTTAAAGTTTTGAAGTTTGACGCGAAGTTGTTTATGTTAAAAGACCATACAAAAGTGTAGCTTTAGTTTTCTTTCCCTGCTTTATGTACATTGTATTTAGACTAAATTGCTACTTGTTATGCTCCAGAATAACTATGTGAGCATATTGCTGAAATGGAATAAAGTTTAATTGAAGTCCCAGGGATATGAATTACAATTCTGGACCACACTAATCATTTGCTGTATCTTTTCCAATTTTCCCTACAGTGGGCAGTTGATTGATCTTGATCAGTCTTGCAACATAAGTACTTATGAGAAAAATCGCAAAGAATAAATTGGCTACATCTGTTTGACTGGGAACATTGAAATTTTCAAAAATGTCAGGATGTGATGCCTGTTAGTGTGGCGCCCCATGTTCATTGGAGGCTGGGGTTAGCCAATTCCATACCTCAAACAGCTATTCTATCAGGAGTGTGCCATGAAATATTACAGCAAGTATTTCTTTGTACTGCCTTCTTTACAAAGAAAGGTAATTCTGACAGTTGTTTGTTGGTAATAAAATATTTATTTCAAAAAAATTTGAAAATATTTCGAATTTAGTCATCAGAATTTTACAGTTTGGGAGCTAAGGTTGTAATGTTGAAATAATAGTCCGTTTACAGTATTCTGAGATAAAGAGGCATCAAAATCCACCACAATTTGTATAAACGGTATTTAATTTGTGCAGATTAAAGTTCCACAAGCAGTGATCAGCCGATGGTTCAAAGCCTTGGTAGGCATACTCGTGATCTTTACAGTGTATGCTAGTAAACTATCGTACAAAATGGCAATTAGATCTGAGCTTGGTTTGTCCACGTGTAGGATCCTTGTATGCCAATCAAAAGTGGATCACAATGTCTTTTCTTTACAAGGTAAGTGATAGAAAAATTGTGGGCCTGATATGCAGAGAAGCCACTGGGCTGAGGAACTGTGCAGGGAGAGGATGCTGATTATCTTCTGAGTTGTCGTTCTGAAAGACATTTAAAGTATAACTGGGTGATTTTCAGAATTAACATGCACCTGGTCTGCACTAGGAAACCAGTATAAGCTGAAATGCAGAGGCCTGTGCAAACCATCATCAACCAAAAAAGAAAATGCTGGATAATCTCAGCAGGTCTGGCAGCATCTGTAAGGAGAGAAAAGAGCTGACGTTTCGAGTCCAGATGACCCCTTGGTAAACTATCATATTGGCCTTTCTGGATCTGTTCGACCTATTAACTGGCTAATGGGTTATTGAAGCTATAATGAAGTTTATAGAGATGGTATTTGGGTACTGTGTATTGTGGAATTAATCTTAAACTACAAAGAAGCTGAACAAAATGTATATGCACAGAGACTTTCTAAATTCATATGCTTCTGTCGATATTTGAAAAGGCAATAATCTGTATATATATTATCACAACTGATTAGTAACATTAAATATGGTCGGAATCATATCAAACTGAAGAATGTACTTTGAAAACCTTTCAAAATGTTGTTGTTGTACTCTCAGCTTTGATGGTTACTGATTATCTCACCCTCCTCTTGATTACAAACACGAGTTTATTTCAAAAAGGAACTTCTTGTGGCAACATAAGAACTTTAAAGCTCTCCATGCTTGATTTTGTTTTAAAGGAATTCAATGTTTTAATGCAAGCCAGTGTCATTTGTAGTTCAAAGCAGGACAAGAGGCTGGGTAAGCTTCAAAATGGGGAAGAGTGCAGATTTGGAACTTTTCTGGATTTCTTGGAACTAATAAATCAGTAATTATTTCACATAATCCATATCTACACTGCACCAAAGATTATGCCAATAGCTTTGCCCCGCACTCAAGTGCTGGTCACAATATTACAACACTTTCAAGTTGATTTTCTCGCTCTGTGTCACCCATTCATTATTCCAGGTGAGCAGTTACATACTGCTCAATCCAACATCAAACCAATTCCATATTTTGAATATGCCCTGGATTCATGCCAGAATACAAATTCATGTATCAAATTTTGGTTTGCCCATTTGTCGTTGCTCTTTTCGATTCCAATATACCACCATGTTGCTACACTCATATTTCTGGGATATTAATCTCGGGGAGAAAGGGGAAATTGAAAATAATTTTGATCCATGGTTAAAGGATGTTAAGATGGGTTTGATGGAACTAAGCATGTAACTGACTCAAATTCACCAAAAACCTCAGCACGTCAAACTTTATTTGAAACAGGTTTGGAAAGTTTTTTTTAATAAGGTCTTTGTTTCAACTGTATACATTTACTGCCCAAAATAGGTTATCTTCTGAATTAATTGGAGTAATATCAGGTTCACTTTGTGTTTTGGAGTGTTTACATACCACAGTTGAGCTGGAGATCATGTTCGAACTCACTTAAACAGTTAAGTCAAATGAAAGTACTTATTTTTTAAAAACTGTTTAATGGGACAATGCCATCATTGTTAATCATATGAATCTCAGTATAGCCTGTCTCTCCGTGTATACATCACTTTTGTTCTGGCAAATGAATTTGGCACTCATTTTATGCACCACATGTGTAGTTCCATAGTTTCTGTCACAAGCCATTAACGGAGGAGAATACAAACCGAGACTCTGAGGTTAATATCCGACCAGGCAGTCATCCATTTGTTAGACCTTCTTCCATAAACCTCCAGACTAGTTGGTGATGATAAAGCAGTTCGAGCTGGCACGTACAGGCATCATCTCCACATTAGTAGAATTGAAGTATCTCCTGTCACCACAATGGTATGAATTTGCACAGCTGGTTGTTTAGGTCTCCCAATTTAAAATGTTCCTTCTTGGGTTAAAAACCCTCATGATCTTATCCCCTCTCCATCTCTATAACCTCCTTCAGCTATTCAACCCCTTCCCCCCCCTCCCCCCCTCCCTATTCTCCTCCCGAGAGCGCTTGGCAGCTCTGTCTCTGCCATTTTGTGCCTCCACTCTTCCCTTCACCCACAATTCTTTTTATTCTTTCAAGGGAGGTGACCACCGATGGCAAGATCAGCATTTGTCACCCATTCCTAATTGCCCTTGAGAAGGTGGTGGTAAGCTGCTGCAGTCCCTGTGGTGTAGGTACAGCCACAGTGTTGTTAGGGTGGCAGTTCTAGGATTTTAACCCGGCGACAGTGAAGGAACAACATTTTCAAGTCAAGATGATGAGTGACTTGGATGGGAACTTCAAAGTGGTGATGTTCCCATGTTTCTACTGTCTTTGTCCTTCTAGATGGCAGTGGTCATGGTGCTACTGAAGGAGCCTTGGCAAATTCCTGCAGTGCAACTTGTTAGCACAGCTGCCTCACAATGCCAGAGATCCAGTTTCGATTCCGGCCTTGGGTGACTGTGTGGAGTTTGTAAATTCTCCCCGTATCTGTGTGAGTTTCCTCCCACAGTCCAAAGATGTGCAGGTTAGTTGGATTGGCCATGCTCAATTGCCCCTTCCTGTCCAAAGATGTGTACGTTAGGTGGATTAGCCATGGTAACTGCGCAGGATTACAGGGATAGGGCGAGGGGTTGGCCTGGGTAAGATGCTCTCTTGCAGAGTTGGTGCCGATCTGATGGGCTGAATGGCCTCCTTCTGCACTGTAGGGATTCAATGATTCTTGATGGTATACAGTTACCACTGTGCATTGGTGGTGGAAGGAATGAATGTTTGTGGATAGGGTGCCAATCAAGTGGGCTGCTTTGTCCTGGATGATGTTGAACTTCTTGAGTATGGTTGGAGCTGCACTCACCCAGGCAAGTGGAGAGCATTCCATCACATTCCTGACTTGTGCCTTGTGGATAGGCTTTGGGGAATCAGGATTTAAGTTACTCGCCACAGAATTCCCAGCCTCTAATCTGCTCTTGTAAGCCATAGTATTTATGTGGCTAGTACAGTTCTGATCAATAGTAACTCTCAGGGCATTGATGGTTGGGTTTTAGGAGAGATGGTTAGATTCTCTTTTGTTGGAGATGGTCATTGCCTGGCACTTGTGTGGCATGACTGTTACTTGCTATTTGTCAGCCCAAGCCTGGACATTGTCAATGCTCTTGCTACTTTTGGACATGGTCTGCTTCAGTATCTGAGGAGTCATAAATAGTTCTGAACATTATGCAATTATCAGTGGACGTCCCCACTTCTGACCTTATGATGGAGAGAGAGAATTTAATGAAGAAGCTGAAAATGATTGGGCCTAGAAAAATATCCTGAGGAATTCCTCCAACAACCACAACCATCTTTCTTCGTGTTAGGTTTGAGTCCAACTTGTGGAAAGTTTTCCCCCTGTTTGCATAACTTCAATTTTACTTGCTATGAAATGCGGCCTTGATGTGAAGGGCAGTCACTTTCACCTCACCTCTTGAGTTCAGCTCTTTTGTTCATGTTTGAACCAATTTTGCATATTGTTGTGCAGATGCCAGTGTTGTAGCTACAGTGATGGAACAGTTTGCTGGGGGAATGGCTAGTTCTGGAGTGCAAGTGTTCAGTACTATTGCCAAGATGTTCTGAGGGCCCATAATCTATGCTGCATCCAGTGCTTTCGGCACAGGACGGAGATCATAGCGCATTAGGACTTAGCTTAGCTATGGAAACGGCCAAGGAGCAATCTGGAGTTTTTTAAAAAATCATTTGGGGGAAGGGCCAATTTTAGCAGGAGAGAACAGATCTGGTCCAGATAAATTGAAATCAAAGATTGACAAGCAAATCTGTAAAAGAACAATGGACTGCCTTTAAAGTGGAGATGGTTTGGGGATAGTCAAAGTACATTCCCATTAAAGAAGTAATAGAACAAACAAACAACAAGCTACCTGAATAATGAAAGAGGTAGAGAGTAAGATGAAGCAGATGTCTGATTGATAATGCAAGTCAGAATCAGGCTGAATTTGGAAAGTTCTGAGAAAAAGTGTAAAGCAAAGACAGAATATGAGAAGAGTTTGCCAGCTAACATAATGGGGAATCCAAAAGTTTTCCATAGGCATATAAATAGTAATGGGGCTGATTAGGGACTGAAATAGAGATTTAGATATGGATGCAGGGACATGGCTGAGGTACTAAAAGAGCATTTTCAAACTTTCTTTACCAAAGAAAAAGATGCTGCAAAGTTATAATGAAAGAAGAAGTAATTGAGTCACTGACGGGCTACAAATTGACAAGTGGAGGTATTAGAATAGCTGGCTGTTATTAAAGTTGATGAATCACCAGGACCAGATGAAATGCATTGAAGGATACTGGGAATTTTACAGTAACTTCATTGCAGTGTTAATGTAAGCCTTACTTGTGACTAATAAATAAACTTTACTTAAACTTTTCTTTACTAAGGATGTAAATTGCCAAAGCACTGGCCATGCATTGGAGGATACTGGGATTAGTAAGGATGTAAAGTGCCAAAGCACTGGCTAATCATCCTTAGAAACAGAGGTGATCCCAAAGTATTGAAGAATTTAAAGAGTTACACCATTGTTCGAAAGGGGTGCAAGAGTAATCCCACAAGTTACAGACCAGTCAGTGTAACCTCAGATGTGGAAAAGCTTTGAGAAACAATAAATTAGCAGCCACCTGGAAAATGTGGATTAATTAAGGAAAACTAGCATGGACGTGATAAGTCAAATGTGTTTAACAAACTTGTTTGAGTTTTTGAGGATATAACAGAGAAGACTGATGAGGGTAATATAGTAGATGTGGTATGCATAAGTTTCCAAAAGGTGCTTGATAAGGTGCAATATAACAAGTTTGTCAGCAAAGTTAAAGCCCATGAAAAAGTTGCAGAATGCCTACAAATTTGGTTGAGTGACAGGAAACAGTGAATAGTGGTGAACATTTTTTTTTCGGACTGGAGGGAGATGTGGGGTTCCTCGGGAGTTTTTACTAGCATCATTGCATTTTTTGATATATATTAATGATCTATACTTTGGTGTGCAGGGCACAATTTCAAAATTTGCAGATGAGAGAGAGCTGCAGCACAGAGGGATTTGGGAAACCTTGTGCATAAATCACAAAAAGCTAGCATGCAAGTTCAGCAGGGAATAGGGAAAGAAAATGGAATATTGGCTTTTATTTCAAAGGAGATGAAGTATAAAAATAGGGAAGTCTTGCTAAAACTATACAAGGCATTAATTAGACAACACTTGGAACATTGAACAATTTAGGCCCCCTTATCTAAGGAAAGATATACTGACATTGATGGCATTCCAGAGAAGGTTCACTAGGTTAATCCCAGATATGGAAGGATTTTCTTACGATTTTCTTACCCTTTAAGGTAAGACGTGTAGGTTGGGGGGTGGGGGAGGGGTTAATGAGGAAAGCGTGTGGGGTTATGGGGATGGGGCAGGGGGTGGGCCTGGGTAAGATGCTCTGTCAGAGAGTTGGTGCAGATTCGATGGGCCGAATGATCTTTCTGCATTGTAGGGATTCTATGAGTCCTGTTGCCATATAACAAGTTTGTCAGCAAAGTTAAAGCCCATGAAAAAGTTGCAGAATGCCTACAAATTTGGTTGAATGACAGGAAACAGCGAATAGTGGTGAACATGATGGGGATGATCAAGGGGAGATATGGAAATGATGCTGTTGGGGGTGACTATGGTACTGATGTTGGGGGGCAATGGGGGTGATAATGGCAGGTGATAATAGGGGAGTGATAGGGGTGTTAATGGGGGTGCTAATGGCAAAGGTAGCTTAAATCAGGAATTGATGGATATTTTCAGGATTGGCATGTCATAGCATTCAGGGTTATGGGCCAAGTGCTGGTAGATGGGGCAGACTCAATGGGCCAAAGAGCCTCTTTTGCACTGTATAATTCTATGATTCTAAAAGAGGTTGGGTCCATACTCATTGGAGTTTAGCACAATAGGAGGTGACCTGATTGAGAAGTATAGGATTCTCGGGGGGATTGACAGGGTAGATGCTGAGAGGTTATTTCCACTTGTGGGTGACTCAAGGACCAGAGGGCATAATCTGAGTAAGTCACCCATATAAGACAAAGATGAGGAGAAATTTCTTCTGAGGGTAGTGAATCTGTGGAATTATTTATTATATGAGTGGCTGTAGAGATTGAGTCATAAGGTATGTTCAAGGCTGAGATAGACAGATTTTTAATCAGTAAAGGAATCAAGGCCAATGGGGATAAGGTGGGAAAGTGGAGTTGAGGATTATCGTATCAGATCAGTCAAGATCTCACTGAATGGCGAAGCAGACTAGATGGGCTGAATGGCCTACTTCTGTCCCTACATCTTATGGTCTAATAACACAAAGCTTGGAATTATTATAAACTGAGCGGAGGATAATGATAAATTTCACGAGGATATAGACAAGATGGTGGGATGGTCAGGCATGTAGGAGATGAAATTTATTGCACAGTAGTGCGAAAGATTTGCAGAGCTACAGGCAAAGAATGAGGGAAAGAGATGAGCTGACTTGCTCTGACAGACAGCTGGCATGGACGCACTGGTCAAATGGCCTCTTGTGTTGCAGAAATTATATGACTCCAAAAAAGTAAAATGCACTTTTACAACTTGGCCAAGAAAGTTGATCTTCAGAGTGATCTATACATGGAAGAAACTCTGACATATAATAATGGAGGCAATTAACCCGAAATCACGATATCCTTGGAAAGCCCCATCTCTCCATGCTTTTCTAATAACTCAACAATAAATAATAAGAAGCAACTTCCTGGCTCTCCTGCACTGCCTCTAGCTATTCAATGTCTGAATGCATTATTAAAAATGTGGTCTGACCTGAACACTGTATAGTTTGACCAAATTTCAAAATTGCATTGGCATTGCTGATTCCTGCCCTGCATGATTGAAATTAGTAAGCATCAAGTCTACTAAGACTCTTTGATTTCTTCATTGTTAGCTATTTCAGAACCATTTATCGGGTATGCATTGCCCTTTTTTGTTTATTTCATGAAGTACCTTGCATTAAATTTCATACTTTTCATGTGGTATTACATTTTTTTGACCATTAAGCTATCAAAGTCAATGATAACTTAATGATCAATAAGCCAATTTCAATAAAGTCAATTTCAATAAAATCACAATTCCTATGTCCAACTGGGCTGGAAAGTGGTGTTTCCATGTGCCTGCTGCTCCTGTCCTTCTAGGTGATTGTCAAAGTTCTGTCAAAGTAGCCTCAGTGAATTGCTGCAGTGCCCCATATAGATGGTACCATACTGCTGCCAAAGTGCATTGGTGATGGAGAAAGTGAGGGAAGGTAGTGGATGGTGGGCCAGTCAATCAAGTGGGCTACAAGATGGTGTCCAATTTTTGAATAAGAGAACAACGACAGTACAGCATAGGAACAGGTCTTTTGGCCTACCAAGTCTGTGCCGACACAGATGCCTCTCTAATCTAATATTTTCTTGCCTCTATGTTGTCCATATCCCTCTATTCCCTGCTTATTCATGTATCTATACAGGTGGCTCTTGAACATTGTTATAGAATCTGCTTCCACCATCTCCTCCAGCAGCGCATTCCGGGCATTCAACATCCTATGTGTGAAAAACTTGACCCTTACATCTCTTTTAACCTTTGCCCCTCTCACTTTCAAAGTGTGTCCCCAAGTAATTGACCCTTCGGCTCTGGGGAAAAGACTCTGACTATCCATTCTGTCCAAGTCTGTCATAATCCTGTAAACCTCTATCAGGTCCCCCCTCATCCTCCGATACGCCAATTAAAACAATCCAAGTTTGTTCAACCTTTCTTCATAGTCCGTTTCCTCCAAACCAGGCAACATCCTGGTAAATCTCTTCTGCACCCTTTCCAATGCAACAAAATCCTTCCGGTAGTGTGGTGACCAGAATTGTACACAATACTCCAAATGCAACCTAAGCTGCATACAGCTGCAATATGATTTTTTAAATTCCTATATTCAACGGCCCGACCGATGAAGGCTAGCATGCCATATGTCTTCTTGACCATCTTGGCCACCTGAGTTGCCACCTTCAGGGAACTGTGGATTTGCACGCCTAGATCCCTCTGTATGCTAATATTTCTAAGGGCTCTACCATTTACTGTATACTTTCCTTCTGCAGTATCATATCACTCACATTTGTCTGGATTAAATTCCATCTGCCATCTTTCGGCCCAGGTCTCCAGCCGATTTATATTCTGCTGTATCCTCTGACAATCCTCCTCACTATCCGCTACTCCCCCAATTTTTGTATCATTTGCAAATTTACCAATCAGACCACCTACATTTTCCTCCAGATCATTTATATATATTACAAACAACAGAGGCCCCAGCACTGATCCTTGTGGAACACTGCTTGTCACAGACCTCCAGTTAGAAAAGTACCCTTCCACTGCTATTCTCTGCACTCTCTGCCCAAGACAGTTCTGTATTCATCTCACCAGCTCACCTCTGATCCCATATGATTCACATTTTGATTCAGCCTGCCATGACGAACCTTATCGAAGGCTTTACCAAAGTCCATGTATAAAACATCCACTGCCCTGCCCTGGTCAATTTTTTTTGTCACTTCCTCAAAGAACTCAATCAAATTTGTGAGACACAACCTTCCCTCCACAAAACCATGCTGCCTATCACTCATAAGCCTATTGTCTTCCAGATGTGAGTACGTCCTGTCCCTAAGAATCTTCTTCAATAATTTCCCCACCACTGATGCAAGACTCACAGGCCAGTAATTTCCCAAATTGTCTCTTCTGCCCTTCTCAATCAGTGGAACAATGTTAGCTACTCTCCAATCCTCTAATACCTCACCCGTGGCTAAAGAGGTAGACAAAGATTTAGGCCAAGGCCTCACCAATTTCTTCTCTCACCTCTTAGTATTCCGGGATAACCCTATCTGACCCTGGGGACTTGTCCACCTTAATGTTTTTCAAAAACCTCCAATATCTCCTCCTTTCTTATCTCAACATATTCTAAAATGTAAACATCCTCCTTTCTACACTCACCATCCACCACATCCTTCTCCATTGTGAATACTGATACAAGGAATTATTAAGGACCTCACCCACCTCATCTGGCTCCTCACACATTCCCTCCACTGTCCTTGAGTGGACCCACCCTTTCCTTAGCTATCCTCTTCCTCCTTATAGAAGCATAAAAAGCCTTGGGATTCTCCTTAATCCTGCCTGCCAAGGACATTTCATGGCCCCTTTTAGCCCTCCTAATTCCCTATTTAAGCTCATTCCTGCTTCCTGTATTCCTCAAGAGCCTTATCCGTTTTCAATTTCCTGAAATTTATGTATGCCTCCTTTTTCTTTTTCACTAAGCTCACAATTTCCCTTGTCATCCAGGGTTCCAGAATCTTGCCATCTTTATCCTTCATTTTTACAGGGACATACTTGTCCTGAATTGTTAACAACTGACTTTTAAAAGACTCCCACAAATTGGATGCAGATTTACCCTCAAACAGCCACCCCAAGTCTACATTCCCTAGCTCCTGCCTAATACTGTTGTAGTTAGCCTTCCCCCAGTTTAGTACTTTCACTCTGGAATTACTTCTATCCTTTTCTACAAGTATCTTGAAACTTATAGAATTGTGATCTCTGTTCTCAAAGTTGTCCCCAACTGAGTCGTCAAAACCAGGTCTAAGATAGACCTTTCCCAATTTGGACTATCTACATATTGCCTCAAGGAGGACTCTTGGACACACTGAACAAACTCTGTCCCGTCCAAGCCCCTGACACTAAAGGAATCCCAGTCTATATTGGGGAAGTTAAAATTGCCCATCACAACCCTGTTGTTTTTACATCTTCCCTTAATCTGCTGACATATCAGTTCCTCCACTTCACGCTGGCTGTTCGGAGGTCTGTAGTACTATTCCAACAGTCTGATTGAACCGTTCCTATTCCTGAGTTCTATCCTTATGGCCTCACTGTATGATCCCACCAAAGTGTCCTCCCTCTATATAGCTGCGACATTCTCCCTAATCAGTAAAGTGATACCCCCACCTCTTTTGTCACCCTCTCTATCTCGACTGAAGCATCTAAATCCTGGATTGACAAGCTGCCAGTCCAGACCTTCTTTCATCCAAGTCTCCGTAATTGCCACAACATTGTAATTCCATGTGGTAATCCAAGCTTTAAGTTCATCCGCCTTACCTGTCATACCCCTTGTGTTTAAAGCAAACACACCTCAGACCATCTGTCCTGTAATATTTTGTACACTCTCCCTGTGTTTTATTTCTCTTAGCCTTACTGCACCCATTCACTGAGTTCTCCACAGTCTCTGTACTCTCGTACCTACTGTTGGGGATCTTACCCCCCTGCTTTATTAGTTTAAATCCACCTGAACTACATGATGAAATCTCCCTGCTAAGATGTTAGTGCCCTTCCAGTTAAAATGCAACTGTCTTTTTGTACAGGTCCCATCTACCGTGGAAGAGATCCCAGTGGTCTAAATATCTGAAGCCCTCCAACCTGCAGCAACTCTCAAGCCACTTATTAAGAATATTGTTGGAGCCACACTCATCCAGGCAAGTGGAGAGCATTCCATTACAATCATGTCTTATGCCTTGTAGATAGCTGATGGACAGGATTTGGGGAATCAAGAGGTGAGTTCTGGTCAATGAGAACCTCAGAATGTCAATATTGGCAGATTTATTGATATAATCTAGTTGAATGCCAAGGCAATATGGTTCAATGCTTTCTTGTTGGAGAAAATCAGTATATGGCTCATGTGTGATTTGACTGTTTCTTACCAGGCCAAGCCAAAATATTATCATGGTTTTCCTGCATGCAGGCATGGATTGCTTCATTATCTGAAGATTTACAAATGGGACTAGCACGGTGCAATCATCTGTGTTCATCCCCACTTATGATGGAAGGAAGGGCTTTGATGAAACAGCTGATGATGGTTGGGATTAGGTACTCTTGCAGCAATGTATTGGGACTGAAATTATAGACTTCCAGCAACCACAACCACTCTCCCTTGTACTGTGTGTGACTCAATCCAGTGAAGACTTTTATCCATCTGCATTACATTGACTTTATACAAAGGCTCATTGATGCTACATGTCCTCAAATGCTGCCTTGATGTCAAGGACAGTCACTCTCACCTCGCCTCTGGAATTCAGCTCTTGTGTCCATGTTTGAACCATAACTGTAATGAGATCTGAAGATGAGAGGTCTTGGCAAAACCCCAACTGGACATTGAAAAGCAGGTTATTGCTGTGCAAAGTGCCAGTTGATAGCACTGCTGATGACACCTTCCATCACGTTGCTAAGATTGAGAGTGGATGATGGCACTGTAATTAGCCATATTCGATTTGTCCTGTTTTTTTGTGGACAAGGACTATCTGGACAATTTTACACATTGTCAGGTAGTTGTACTGGAACAATGTGGCCAAGGGTGTAACTATTTCTGAAGCACAACTCTTCAGTACTATTGAGATGTTGTCAGGCTACAAAGCCTTTGCTGTATCCATTGAGCTCTGACTTTTCCCGATATTGCATGGAGTGAATCAAATTGTCTGGTATCTACGATTCCAGGGACCTTAGGAGAAGGCCGAGATGGATCATCCCATTGGCAATTCTGGTGGAAGGTGGTTGCAAATTTACTGTCTCTGTCTTTTACATTGACATACTGGGCTCACCCATTAATGAGGATGGGAATGTTCATAGAGCCACCACCTCTTATTAATTGCTCATCATCATTCACGAGTGGATAGGACAAGATTTCAGAGCTTTGATCTGATCTGTTGGTTGTAGGATCTTATAGTTCTATCTACAGTATGCTACTTCCACTGCTTGTCATGGTTATGGTCTGTGTTTTAGCTACGTTAGATTGGTACCTCATTTTTAGATATGTGTAGTACTGCTCTAAACATATCCTCCAAAACACTTCATTAAACCAAGATCGGTCTGCAGGCTTGATGGGAATATTAGAATGAGGAATATGCTAGGCCATGCAGTAACAGATTGCTGCTGAGTGCCCAGAATGCCTCATAGTTGCCCAATTTTGGGCTACGAGATTGAATTTAACTTAATCCCATTTAGCATAATGGTACAGTGGAGCCCCATTGTAACGCGTGAAATCAATTTAGCGCGAAATCAGATATGACGCGGTGAATCATTGGACCCTTTTTTTTACTATTTCCGGTTTAGTGATTTAGCGCGGCCCCGATAACATTCGCGATAACATTTTATGGACCCCAACCACCGCGTTACAACGGGGCTCCACTGTAATTTTACACAATATGATGGAGAGTATTATTAATGTAAAGACAAAAAATCCATTAGGACAGTCCTACAAAACTCTCCGGAACAAATGCATCTGCTTTGCCAGATTACTCAGTTAATGGTAGGGTGTTGGGGAGAGTTATAGAACAAAGAGATCTAGGGGTACAGGTTCATAGCTCCTTGAAAGTGGAGTCACAGGTGGACAGAGTGGTGAAGAAGGCATTCAGCATGCTTGGTTTCATTGGTCATAACATTGAATTCTTGATGAAGTTGTACAAGACATTGGTAAGGCCACACTTGGAATTCTGATCACCCTACTATAGAAAGAATATTACCAAAGTAGAAAGAGTGCTGAAAAGATTTATTAGGATGCTACTGGGCTTGAAGGTTTGAGTTATAAGGAGAGGCTGGATAGACTGGGACTTTTTTCTCTGGAGCGTAGGAGGCTTAGGGGTGATCTTATAGCAGTCTATAAAATAATGAGGAGCATAGATCATCTAGATAGTTAATATCTTTTCCCAAAGGTAGGGGAATCTAAAACTAGAGGGCATAGGTTTAGGATGAGGGTGGAGAGATACAAAAGGGTCCAAAGGGGCAATTTTTTCACACAGAGGGTGATGAGTGTCTGGAACAAGCTGCCAGAGGTAGTAGTAGAGGCGAGTACAATTTTGTCTTTTTAAAAAGCGTTTAGACAGTTATATGGGTAAGATGGGTATAGAGGGATATGGGCCAAACGCAGGCAATTGGGACTAGCTTAGGGGTTAAAACAAGGGGCGGCATGAACATGTTGGGCCGAAGGGCCTGTTTCCATGCTGTAAACCTCTATGACTCTATGACTAGTGACAACAAGGCCAAATATATGCTTCCCTCTTGTAAATTTTCTCATTAATTGCTGCAGATCCAGTCTCACAGGTATGTCCTTTAGAACTCCTTTAGGGCGGCACGGTAGCACAGTGGTTAGCACTACTGCTTCACAGCTCCAGGGACCTGGATTCGATTCCCGGCTTGGGTCACTGTCTGTGTGGAGTTTGCACATTCTCCTCGTGTCTGCGTGGGTTTCCTCCGGGTGCTCCGGTTTCCTCCCACAGTCCAAATCTGTGCAGGTTAGGTTGATTGACCATGCTAAAAATTGCCCCTTAGAGTCCTGAAATGCATAGGTTAGAGGGATTAGCTGATAAATATGTATGGATTTGGGGGTAGGGACTGGTTGGGATTGTGGTCGGTGCCGACTCGATGGGCCAAATGGCCTCTTTCTGCACTGTAGGGTTTCTATGATTCTATGAACTCGACACATCAGACAGCCATGGTGATACTGAGACAGTCTCGGTGATGAACATTGAAGTTCCTATTGAGTACATCCTTCTGTCTTCAATGCTTCTTCCATGTGATGTTCAACACTCTGAGTATGTGTCAGCTAAAATTACAAGTGAAACAATTCAATTAGACTTTTTAAAAGAAAATATAACTTTCTGTTGCATTCCTTAAGCTTTTTAAAATTAACTGAAATACCTGAGAAATGTCTAATTTTGTTGGAAATGCTGGAAACACCTGCGAAGAATCCAGGTTCAGAAGCTGAAAGAGTATGTGGTAATCAGCAGGTAGTCAGGCATCAGATCAAGTCCAAGTTCAGATACAATGCCTTTTCCTGTCAGGTTGGATCTTGTATGTGTCTCTTGTCCATGAACTGGATTCAATTTGAATTGTTTTTTGGAGTAAGCAAGGAGATGGATTATGGGCTTGCCTGGTCCACTTTGCACATTGGCTTTGTAACTTTAAGAATGAGTTTCCTTGCCCATGCTTGACCTGATCCAATGAGGGATGCATGACCTGGTCCAGAGTCAATGTTAAGGACTCTCAGGGTCACTCCCTTACAACTGTAATATACAGTGCTATGGCCAATGGACCTGGTTGGACAAGAGACAATGAGGGATGGTAATGATGAAGTATGGGACATGACTGTAAGGTATATTCAGTGAGTGTGGCTTTTGTCAGGCTGTTCCTAGTCTGTGATACAGCTCTCCCAATTTTGGCAATATTCCCTAAATCCCAGATGTTAGTGAGGAAGGTTTTATGGGATTAACTAGAATTATTTGTACACAGTGCCCCAGCCAATGCTGGGGGTGGTTCTTGTTTTATTATTTCCATAGTGGTTTGATGATAACTTGTTAGGTAGGCCAGGTTAAAAATGAAGCACGTTGCTCTGGGCATGGATTCACATGTAAGCTCGCTCAGGGATTGATGGCAGATTTCCTTATGAATATTAATGAACCAGATGAATTTTTCCAGCAATCCAGTCGTTTCATGGTCACAATTACTTGGACTAGTTTTTAAATTCCGGATATATTGAACAAATTGAATTTGAATACCCTTAACTTCTGTGGTGGAATTTGGACCTGTTTTTGAAACATTAGTCCAGGTCATTGGATTACTAGTGACTTCACCAATAAACTATTATTCTCACTGGTATAATAGTTGTGAAATTAACATTTCAAATTCTCTAGAAGCTGTCAATAATGTTTATGTAACTTCTTTTCATGGGATGTGGGCATCGTTGACCAGACCAGTATTTATTGCTCATCCCTTGTAGCCATTGAGAAGGGACGGTGAGCTGTTTTCTTGATCCATAGCAGCCCTTGTGGTGCAGGTTAACCCACAGCGCAGTTAGGAAAGCAGTTCCAGTATTTTGACCCAGTGACAGCCAAGGAATGATGATATATTTCCAAGTCAGGATGGTGTGTGTCTTGGATGGAAACTTGCAGGTGATGGAGTTCTGGTGCATGTGCTTCTAGGTGTTGGAGGTTAAGGTTTGGAAGGTGCTTCAAAGGAATCTTAGTGAGTTATTGCAGTGCATGCTGTAGATGGTACACTTCCCCTGTGTGTCAGCGGTGGAGGAAATGAATATTGAAAGTGATCGATCAAGGTTGATTGGTGTCATTCAAGTAGGTTGCATTGTCTAGGATGGTGTCAAGCTTCTTGTGTGTTGTTGGAGCTGCATTCATTTAGGAAAGTGAAAGAATATTCCACTAAACTCCTGACTTGTACCTTTAAGATTTATAGAAGCAGAATCCCTACAGTGCAGAAGGAGGCTACTCAGCTGATCAGGTCTGCACTTACTCTCCAAAAGAACTTCTTATCCAGGTCCACCGCACCCCCATCCCTGTAACCCCACACATTTACTGTAGCTAATCCACCTAACCTATGCATCAATGGATACTAAGGGGTAATTTAGCATGGCCAACCCACCTCTAACCTGCATATCTTTTGACTTTGGAGGAAACCTACGCACATATGGGGAGAACATGCAAACTTCACACTGTCAGCCAAGGCTGGGAATTGAATCCAGGTCCCAATATTGTGAGGCAGCAGTGCTAACCACTGTGCCATCTGGTGGACAGGTTTATGGAGTCAGAAGGTGAGGGTGGCATAGTGGTTAGCACTGTTGCTTCACAGCGCTAGGATTCAATTCCAGCCTTTGATGACTGTCTGTGGAGTTTGCATATTCTCCCTATGTCTGTGTGGGTTTCCTCTGGGTGCTCCAGTTTCCTCCCACAGTCCAAAGATGTGTAGTTAAGGTGGATTGGCCATGGTATAAAGTTCAAGGTTGCGGGGATCGGGCGGAGGGGGAGGCTGGATGAAATGTTCTTTGGAGAGTTGGTACAGACTCGATGGACCAAATGGCCTCTTTCTGCTCTGTAGGGATTCTATACTCTCCCCAGAACCCCCAGCCTTTGACCTGCCCTTGAGTCACAGTATTTTTATGGTGAGTCCAGTGAAGTTCCTGCTCAATGGTATCACCTAGGGTGTTGATAGTCAGGAATCCTGTGATGACAACATTGAATGTCAAGAGATGATTGTTAAATTCTATCTTCTTGCAGTTGGTCATTGCCTGGCACTTACATGGTATAAATATTACTTGTCGCTTATCAGCCAAAACCTGAATGTTTTCGAGGTCTTGCTGCAAACAGACATGAACTGCTTCAGTTTCTGAGGAGTTAAGTGGTGCTGAACATTTTGAAATCATCAGCCTGTGGTGAACCATAGATGGTTACCACTATGGGTACTTGTACATATGTTACTCTTGGGGTTAGGGTTGGGGTGTTCCACCTGTTAGCATTGTTCTGTGGTACACTCCGTTTGGCTCCGCCTTCTTACAGGAGTATAAAGGTCACTGCTACTTCCTAGTAGCCCTTAGTCTGGGATAGTATTGTTAGTAAGAAGTTGAACAACACCAGGTTAAAGTCCAACAGGTTTATTTGGTAGCAAAAGCCACACAAGCTTTCGAGGCTCTAAGCCCCTTCTTCAGGTGAGTGGGAATTCTGTTCACAAACAGAACTTATAAAGATACAGACTCAATTTACATGAATAATGGTTGGAATGCGAATACTTACAACTAATCCAGTCTTTAAGAAACAAAACAATGGGAGTGGAGAGAGCATCAAGACAGGCTAAAAAGATGTGTATTGTCTCCAGACAAGACAGCCAGTGAAACTCTGCAGGTCCACGCAACTGTGGGAGTTACAAATAGTGTGACATGAACCCAATATCCCGGGGAGAAGTGGAGCATCGTGAGGTTATCCGTGGGCTTGCGGTACAGTGAGGTGCTGAGGTGACCGTCCTTAATGGAGATGCGCGTGTCCAAGAATGCAACCGATTCCGGAGAGTAGTCTATGGTGAGTCTGATGGTGGGATGGAACTTGTTGATGTCATCATAGAGTTGTTTCAGTGATTGTTCACCGTGAGTCCAAAGGAAGAAAATGTCATCGATGTATCTAGTGTATAGCATCGGTTGAAGGTCCCGTGCGGTGAAGAAGTCTTGTTCGAACCTGTGCATGAAGATGTTGGCATATTGAGGTGCAAATTTGGTCCCCATGGCTGTTCCGTGTGTCTGGATGAAGAACTGGTTGTTGAAGGTGAAGATATTGTGGTCCAGGATGAAGCGGATGAGATGTAAAATTGCATCTGGAAACTGGCAGTTGTTGGCGCTGAGCACTGAGCACCTCACGATGCTCCACTTCTCCAGCTTCCACCCTAAACACGTTAAAGAAGCCATCCCCTACGGACAAGCCCTCCGGATAGACAGGATCTGCTCGGATGAGGAGGATCGCAACAGACACCTCCAGACGCTGAAAGATGCCCTCATAAGAACAGGATATGGCGCTAGACTCATTGATCAACAGTTCCAACGCGCCACAGCGAAAAACCGCACCGACCTCCTCAGAAGACAAACACGGGACACAGTGGACAGAGTACCCTTCGTTGTCCAGTACTTCCCCGGAGCGGAGAAGCTACGGCATCTCCTCCGGAGCCTTCAACATGTCATTGATGAAGACGAACATCTCGCCAAGGCCATCCCCACACCCCCACTTCTTGCCTTCAAACAACCGCACAACCTAAAACAGACCATTGTCCGCAGCAAACTACCCAGCCTTCAGGAGAACAGTGACCAAGACACCACACAACCCTGCCACAGCAACCTCTGCAAGACGTGCCGGATCATCGACACAGATGCCATCATCTCACGTGAGAACACCATCCACCAGGTACACGGTACATACTCTTGCAACTCGGCCAACGTTGTCTACCTGATACGCTGCAAGAAAGGATGTCCCGAGGCATGGTACATTGGGGAAACTATGCAGACGCTGCGACAACGGATGAATGAACACCGCTCGACAATCACCAGGCAAGACTGTTCTATTCCTGTTGGGGAGCACTTCAGCGGTCACGGGCATTCGGCCTCTGATATTTGGGTAAACGTTCTCCAAGGCGGCCTTCGCGACACACGACAGCGCAGAGTCGCTGAGCAGAAACTGATAGCCAAGTTCCACACACACAAGGACGGCCTCAACTGGGATATTGGGTTCATGTCACACTATTTGTAACTCCCACAGTTGCGTGGACCTGCAGAGTTTCACTGGCTGTCTTGTCTGGAGACAATACACATCTTTTTAGCCTGTCTTGATGCTCTCTCCACTCCCATTGTTTTGTTTCTTAAAGACTGGATTAGTTGTAAGTATTCGCATTCCAACCATTATTCATGTAAATTAAGTCTGTATCTTTATAAGTTCTGTTTGTGAACAGAATTCCCACTCACCTGAAGAAGGGGCTTAGAGCCTCGAAAGCTTGTGTGGCTTTTGCTACCAAATAAACCTGTTGGACTTTAACCTGGTGTTGTTAAACTTCTTACTGTGTTTACCCCAGTCCAACGCCGGCATCTCCACATCATAGTATTGTTAAGCAGTAGGCTCTATTCTTGTTGTGAATAAAAGCCTTTATTCCCGGGTACGTCCTAGCCTCCCGTGTGAATTAATCGTGCATCACAACCAACATCTCTACTTCGGACCTTATGATGGAAGGAAGGGCATTGATGAAGCAGCTGAGAATAGTTGGGTTTTGAACACTAGGAATGTTTACATATCAGTAGGTTAAAGAAATCCTGAAGAGAGTTTAGAAGGTTGACTAACTTTTTACAAATATACAGTAAAGGGTATAAGCTAGGAGCTGTCTCCATTCTTGGCTCTACACACAGCTCTGTCCAACGCCACAATGACCCCTCAGTGCAGTTCATGTATTCTTCTGCATCAATGTGTGGGCAGTTGTGTATGCAGTTCCATATGAACCCAATATGTGCCAGACACTTATACAACAGTTCCCCCCAATCTTTATCCAATGTATTTAGTGTTATACCAGCTTACTTTATGGCTTAGCAATAACAATGTAATTGTATAATATCATTACTCCATCTTCCCCCTTTTATGTCCTTGAATTCAAAGGTTCAGTCACTCTGGAGGCCTTATAACCATTCCATATCTTGTTGTACTGCTGTCAGATGAATATTAGGTCTGCAGTTGCTGGTTCTTTCTGTATATTTTTGAGATAGTTCTGGCATCTGAGTACTTTCCTTGATAGCTGCATTGCATCTACAGTGGAGATGGGTGGTCAAGGGGTGAGAAAAAGGCTTCCTCCTGTTGCTCTTGAATGTGCCATTTGTGGTGCCAACCAGGTAGGAGCGAGGTTACTGCTCATCTTTTCTAATGATGGTACCTGCTGTTTCTTCAGAAGGAACTCTTCAAAATGCAGCTGATGAAAATACAACAAAACTTACTCCAACTTATAAATCAAAGAAAGGGTTTAATAAAGAAACATCATTACTCCAAACTTGGGGTCTCACCCTAGGCCACTCCAAGCTACCCACAATTCTACATAGTTCCTTATTTAGTGAATTAGCGGACTATTACATTACTGTAATTGGTTCCATGGTTTACGGGGTCAGCTGACCCTTACATCTTGTTCCCATTGGTCACATTACATCCAATACAAAATTGTCACTGGTTACATTCTAACAAATTCCCTTTGTTTTCAATTTTTCTTCAAAATAATTTAAGACAACCACCCTCCAGTATTCTTCATACCTTCCCAATACCTGCACCCCTTTTTGTAAAACAGTTGGATACCTGTAGATTAGCACTGACCCAGTCAAGTTTGGAAACTTCCTTGCTTTCCAGTATTTGCTTAATGCTGGCCAAATCAATTCTTAATCTTTTTTCCGCTGCACTTTTTGTTGAGTAAACATTGTCCACATAACACTCAATTGGTACTTTCTTACCTGATATGCCCATAATTCTGTTAATGTGTCTGACAAATATATCCTCATATCCAATGCCTCCACTAATGCTAGGGTTTCAGCCGCCAATGTGTTTTTGACTACCCTTTTTATTTTCATTGCTTCCCAGGCCAAGGGACAACATTTTCCTTCCTTACCTACTAGGAATATTATGAATCCAGCACCACTTGAATGTCCATCTGGTAGATTGGCATGTGAGGCATCACTAAACACAACAATTTCATATTTTTCTGGTTCTCCTAGCGCTGGGAATTTAATTACACTCCTAATTTTATTTTTAATGTTTTATTAGCCTGCAAGATCTCTGACTGTGGTGTGCTTCAACATATTTGAGCTCTAGGACATTATAGCCCTCATCCAGTTTTGTCTGTGTGCACAACCAATTTAGCTGTTCTATCATATTCCTCAGCTCTTTTTTCATTGACCTTTCTCTGGTGATGGGAATGGGATCAATACTGTTTAGATATCCCTGTTGACTCATCGTTGCACCAGATGTACTTTGTTGAATATTAAGACCAAGATAGCGAAAAGCACCAGCTGCTTGACTCCCTACTTTGAATTCCGTAGTCAGCTTCTCAATTATCCTTTATTCAAATTCTTCTGTGCCACCCCACAGGAAATCATCCACATGCATTATAAACATTCCAGCTAATTTTCCTTTAACCCTCCTTCCCGTAAAATATTGCTGGATCTGCTTTTAACTGGACACAGCCAGTCTTCAATAATACAGATCATACAGAGAAATACCAAACCCATGATGCATCACTTAACCCATATACACATTTTAATTTCCACAAATGTCCCTGTGTATTACCTGCTTCGTTGGATGGCCTCAAGAAAACTTTTCTTTGAAATGTTTTGCCCTGCAGAAATGCTGCTTTGATATCAGTTGATTTACACATCCAATTATGAGATGCTAGAACAGTGAAAATAAATTTCAGTGTCACTTTCCCTGCTGTGGGAAAATCAAGCCAAATGTTACTCATATCCACGGGCTACTAATCTGGCTTTAGTTTTATACGTTCCATTTTGCAAATCTTTCTCTGAACAAACCCACCTATGGGACAAAGCAGGCTGCCCTTCATCTGGTACCTTGGTGTACACCCCAAACATCTTCCAATTGTCCAGCTCCCTTTGTTTGGCCTCTCTTACTTCCGTGAGCTCCATTTTGTTTACAGCTATCAATACTTCCTTATCATGGAGGCTCCTGCTCCTAACATTGGTTTGATTCCTAGCCTTCCTCGTTAAGCTCAGGCCTCTACTGCCATGTCTGTTTCTGTCAGAGCTGCTACTTTGACTGCTGTTCTGTTGACAAAGCTTTGGTTACAGATTCGTGACTTTTTCCTGGGTTCACGAATGCTTACGGTCTCATCCTCAGGATTTAGGTCTTGCTTTTTTTGTTTCCATCTGTCCATCCCATTTTTTCTGATCTATAGCTTTGGCTTCTTGCCCTCATTCTTGTATGTTGAGCCAGTGTTTGTACTTTCTGGAGGCCTTTCCTGCTTTCCCGATTATAGTGGCCTCCCTCCACTCTCTTGACCCTTCATGTATGTATGATACCACTGCCTATTTTGGCTAGCTGAACCTTTGAAGTAGCAGCTTCATCCCCTGCTTCACTGGTACTTCGATCATTAGATTCCCTCTCATCTATTGACTGCTCCTCATAACTGAGGTACAAGGTGCCTCCTGCACTTCTGTATCTTGCTCAGATGCTCCAAATTCATACCCAAGTGCCACTACTCTCAAAGACTGGGTCCGCACTGTCTGGTTACCGTATCGTACTATAACCACCTTGCCGTCTGGTCCTCATTTTCCCAGGCCCTTTCCACTCTTTTATAATAGACCCTATCCCCTTTCTCGAAGTATACCCCCAATGGTCTTGAGATGCCTTCGGGCCCTTCTTATCCGTTCTGAAACCTTAGCCTTAACGAAGGCCTTTCTCCCTGCATGCATAGCATTTAAGTGTGCAGAAAACATGGAGCTAATGTTTGTCCCTTCTAGTGCTGGGGGAGCATCTGTTAATACTGACAGCAACTTTGGATTCCTCCCGTATACCAACTGGTATGGACTATAGCCCCCCACCATTTGTAACAAATTTTTCACGTGCACTGCCTATGCTAACGCAACCTGCAATTTCCAGCCCGGTTGATCCGCCAAACTTTTATGCAACATGTCATCTATAATCACATGATTCCTTTCACAGAGGCCATTGCTGAATGGGCTCTCTGCTGCAGTGTGCATTTTTGCAATATTTAAATTTTCGTGCATATCTTGAAACTCATCATTTGCGAATTCGCCCGCATTGTCCGTCAAAAACGGTGCCCCCAATCCTGTTCCAATCCAGTGGGTCATAATTTTATCTATAATGATCTTTTCATCTTTGCTGTAAATCACCATGGATATGCTAAACCAGTGGCCATGTCCACAAAATGCAATAGATGTACGTCTTTGTCCTTGTCCCATATCTTTAGATCCATCGCCACTACATCATTGAAATCTCGTGCTAGTGGTAGACTCACGTCCTTCTATGTTTTATGCAAATTTCACACTGGGCTGATATTTGTTCTATGAGATTATATCCTTTATCCAACACACCTGAATCCTGCAGCAGTGGTGGATAACCAAACTGCTTATGGAGTTTCAGAATAATCTTCTTTTTGTTCATCATGCTGTTGTCTGTTAGCAACACTGATGTCTCAGGAATCCTTTGGTCTGATAATTTTGGTTCACTTAAAAGGAAGATAATAATGGCTAGGTCTTGTAAAATGTAGGTCCACAGTTTTCCCAAATACCACAGCTTTATCCTGTTTCAAATCGATGGTCATCTGAGTTTTCTTCATCGCAAACCTGCTTAACAAAGGTATATCATTGGAAACTACATCTGTACTTATAAATAAACTGATTCCCGCAATCTTACAGGGAAGTATCACCTTTTGAGGATGTTAGAGTGTTGTCATCTCCAAATCTAGAGCAGGTGGAACTATGTTCTTTTACTTTCTTTTGGTCTTTACGATCAAGAGACTCGAAATAACAATCTAGCCAATCTTGGCCACAGACAATGGATGTACATCCACTATCTAAAAACACAGTTGAAAGAGTCTATCATCAGGACGCTCATTATTGGGCTCAACTTTTCTGCCACCAAAACAATGCCTTCCTGGTCCTTATCCTCATGACTGTCGGTTTCCACGTATTCTGTGTCACATGTAGTTTCAAAGACATGATTTCTTCTTTTTGGGCTGTTTACAATGTGGTGGTGTAGGGAAATCGCATTGGAAATAGCGATTCACAATCCCTCTGGCATTCCTTTGATTTAAACATTTTTTATCAGTATCCCATGTGTGTCGTCTTTCCCCATTTTCAAATCGATAATAACCATTTGACACGAGGGGCCTGATTTTACCATTGCGTTGTGCTTGTTTTCGGGCACGAAAACTTGGTAAAGTCGGGCATGAGGTGAATACTGCAATCCGCACCCGCCTCCGCACAGATTCCCACATTACCAAGGCCCGAAAATGGCCACAATTGGCACAGTGTCCGAAACAGGCAGGACGTCAATTTAAATGCATTTGCATGCACTTAAATGGACTTAATGAGCTGGACGCCCAAACTTACTGGCATTTCTCCCTTTACCATCGCGTTTGCCCGTCCAGATTCAGCACGAAACAGACATGCTCGGCAAAAGTCTGTTTCAGGCTCTCCAGCTTCTGAAGAGGCAAGTTCAGAGCTTCCAGTGGCTCTCTAACCCAGTTCGCTGGTGGTGGGGGCGGGGGCAGATCAGATCATTCTCTGGGGGTGGGAGGAGGAGGAAGGAGGGAGGCCTGATCATTCTCTAGGGGGAGTGGAGGAGGAGGGCCAGATTTATCTCTGGCATGGGGGTGGGGGAGGCCTGCTCATTCTCTGGTGGGGAGGGGGTGAGAGGACCACCAGATGTAGCTCTGGTGGGGGAGAAGGAGGGAGGCCAGATCGTTCTCTGGTTGGGGGTGGGGGGAGAAAGAGAAGGGGGGTCACGTTTGGTCTGGGTAATGGGAGAGGTGGGTGGATAAGGGGACAGTTATGTTGTGGGGGTGGGGCAATGTCTGTGGTGTGATAAACCCCATCCACAGCGCAATTCAGATCGCGACTTTTTTTCAGGCTGAGTGCATATAGGGGCACCGGAGAACAGGTTCACAAGTCAGATCTGAATCACGCCCAGGTTCAGCACTTAGAATCAAAATGATAAAATCACCCCCTAGGTCTGTTTAAAGGTCTTTGTGTACCATTTGGTCTGGCACACAGTTGAGTCACCATTGACTTCTCTGTTCTGGGCGCCATGGCATTCCAGTCTATATTGAATCAGGTGACAGGGAAGGATTGTTTCCCGAAAAACTTTTTTAATGATGCTGCCATGGACATGCACAGTCCAACAACTTAAAGGCCAATACTGCATCTGGAATCTCCAAATTAAATTTCATTAACCTGTTACAGCTCCTATCAAAATCTATGATATACTCTTTCATGGACTGGGTGTCTTGTCTCCTAATCCTTTCAAACATCACCCATCCTTCATAATTCTCCAAGAACTCATCTTTCTGGTAAAACTTATCTAAGTATTGTAGCAGGAGCTGTAACCCTTCTTTATTTAGAGCATCTGCTGTCCAATCAGAAAATACTTTGCTTCTTATCTTGCTCCCAATTGGAAGCGACAAAGCTAATGCCATACCTTTCTTTTCTTTCAGCATTTTGGTGACAAGGGTCCACGTTTCCACCTCTGCTTTCCATTGTCGATATGGTTCAGCATCTGAAAAGACAGAGGGACAATCAAATCCCACCGGTTCACTTCTACCCCCTGCCATGGTTGTAGCACTTCTCCAAAAACATTATGATGGGTTTTCCTCTGCTACCAATATTTCTTCAGAAGGAACTCTTCAAAATGCAGCTAATGAAAATATAACAAAACTTACTCCAACTTATAAATCAAAGAAAGGGTTTAATAAAGAAACATCATTAGTCCAAAATTGGGGCCTCACCCTGGGCCACTCTAAGCTACCCACATTGCTACATAGTTCTTTAATAATAGTGAATCAGCTGGTCAGCTGACTATTACATCACTCTGTAATTGGTTCCATGGTTTACTGGGTCAGCTGACCCTTACATCTTGTTCCCATTGGTCACATTACATCCAATACAAAGTTGTCACCGGTTACATTCTAACTCCTGCTCCCTCAAAGTCTTTAATCCAGACTTTGGCAAATACCGAAGTTTAATTCTGCCTCTCAGACTGTTCGCTTGCTTGGATGTCCTGTCATCTCTTGGTTGCCAACCCTTTATGAGTTTTATTGGATGGAAGTTGTTTGCAGAGTTTCCTGCCCAGCAGGAGTTCAGGCGGGGGCAGGCTGCATTGTAAAATAATGGACCTCTATGTGAGCACTGCTGTGGAGAAGTCCTCTTTTTTTTTAAGGAAAGCTTTTACTATATGGACCCCTTTTCAGCCTCTCTATTTAATTATGGGTATCCCTGGCAGCTGGCGCAGTGGTGGAAGTTGGGTGTGGTTGGCATCCCACATTAACGCTATATGTACCAGGCTCTTATAGTACAGGCATTACCTTGAGGAACACATGCAGCCTCAGTCTTGGGACTGAGAATGATTGACTTTCAACAACCACAACCATCCTCCTTTGTGCTAAGTATGACTCCAACCAATTGGGAGTTTTCCCCCTGATTACCATTGGTTCCAGTTTTGCGAGGCTCCTTGATGGCATATTCCGTCAAATGCTGCCTTCATGTCCAGGCAGCTACTCTTACCTCTTTTGATCACGTTTGAACCAAGGCTGCAATGCGGTCAGGTGCTGAGCGGTCCTAGTGGTGCACAAGCTGTGCACAGTTACTGCTGTGTAAGTGTTGTTTGAAACCATTGTCAGGAACTCCTTCCATCACTTTGCTGGTGATCAAGGGTAGACTGATGAGGCAGTAGCTAGGTTGGATTTGTTTTGAGACTTAACTTGCTGAATCATTGCATATCAGATAAATCAGTAAAGCCTTAGTATTTGTAATTCTTGAGAAATTCTTCCTTTTCCCCAATACAATGATTGCATGTTAAAATATTTTTTAACCACATCTAACTTGGGGTCCGGGTCCATAGGACTCTGAAATCGGCCCCGCAGGTGGAGGAGGTGGTTAAGAAGGCGTATGGTGTGCTGGCCTTTATCAATCGAGGGATTGAGTTTAGGAGTCCGGGGATAATGATGCAGCTATATAAGACCCTCGTCAGACCCCACTTGGAGTACTTATGACATCAACTGCCCTACCTTCATCAACACTAGGGATGTTAGGGATAGGATTTTCACACAGAGGGTGGTGGGCGAGTGGAATCGGCTGCCGTCAGTGGTGGTGGAGGCGAACTCAATAGGGTCTTTTAAGAGACTCCTGGATGAGTCCATGGAGCATAATAGGATGGAGGGTTATAGGTAGGTCTAGAAGGTAGGGATGTGTTCGGCACAACTTGTGGGCCGAAGGGCCTGTTTGTGCTGTAGTTTTTCTATGTTTCTATGTTTCTAACTTCAAAATAAATCCCATCCATGAGGGACGGATGTTGTTGTGATTTAGAGATTGGGAAACCAGGAAGAACTAACGAAACAGCAGTAACCTGATATTTCTGGGCTCTATTTCCTGGTTGCAGACAGAGTGACAAGCTGACTAAGTGTCACATAGGTAGGCCTGTCAATCCAGGCGATAGCAGTGGAGGGATGATGGTGTGGAATGGACTTTGGGGTGGTGGGCTGGATAGATCTGTCAGGAACTGGAGGCATTGGATAGAAGGGGGGATACACGGAGAGTTAGGTTAGTGGGGGTCAGAGAGTTAACTGGGAGTATCTATCTGAGAGGAGAGAAAGAGGTAAGCTTGATGGGTAAACACTTTCACTTCTTTAGGCCCATGAGCAGTGCTGAAAAGGCACTTGCCTGTTGAATCTGCTCCTTCTCATCTTCCTTCAGTTGCCAGCTTTCTTGATCAGAGTTGAATTGTGAGGCATGATGGCATATTAATATGTTTCGATGAGGGACTCTCCTCAGAGAGCAGGTCAGTCACCTGTCCCTCAAAGTGCCTCTGTTAAAACTGGAGGTCAGTGCTTTGAAAATAGTTGGGAGTTGAGTTTCCCATTTTGTGTTTGAAGATCCGTCCTTCCACCCAATCTGGGGGTGGCATGGTGGCATAATTGTTAGCACTGCTGCCTCACAACGCCAGGGACCCGGGTTCAATTCCAGCCTTGGGTCACTGTCTGTGCGGAGTTTGCACATTCTCCCCGTGTCTGCATGAGTTTTCTCTGGGTTCTCCAGTTTCCTCCCACAGTCCGAAAGACGTGCTGTTAGGTGCATTGACCAGGCTAAATTCTCCCTCAGTGTACCCGAACAGGCGCTGGAGTGTGACGACTGGGGGATTTTCACAGTAACTTCATTGCAGTATTAATGTAAGCCTAATTGTGACACTAATAAATAAACTTTAACCTTTAATCTGTTGATCCATTACCAATTTGGAAATTTGGCATGTCAGCTACAACTTTCACCAACTTTCACAGATGCACCATAGAAAGCATTCTTCCTGGTTGTATCACAGCTTGGTAAGGCTTCTGCTCTGCCCAAGACCGCAAGGAACTACAAAAGGTCATGAATGCAGCCCAATCCATCATGCAAACCAGCCTCCCATCCATTGATTCTGTTTACACTTCCCACTGCCTCGGCAAAGCAGCCAGCATAATTAAGGACACCATGCACCCTGGACATTCTCTCTTCCACCTTCTTCCTTCGGGGAAAAAGGTACAAAAGTCTGAGGTCACGTACCAACCAACTCAAGAACAGCTTCTTCCCTGCTGCCATCAGACTTTTGAAAGGACCTACCTTGCATTAAGTTGATCTTTTTCTACACCCTAGCTATTACTGTAACACTACATTCCGCACTCTCTCGTTTCCTTCTCTATGAACGGTATGCTTTGTCTGTATAGTGCGCAAGAAACAATACTTTTCACCATATGTTAATACATGTGACAATGATAAATCAAATCAAAATCATATCACTTGCTTTTTTTATACCAGGGTTCTCCAAGGGGGCTTTGCAAACCGAAGAGTGAAATGTCAAATGCATGCATAACCAAAATGCAGAAATAATGCAACCTAAGTATATTCAATATCGCATGTATTGTGGTAAAAAAACATGTTCCACAATTGAGAAAATGTTGCCTACATCAGATTATAGAACTCAGCCTGATACTTGACGAGCTTCTTATTTGTTGTCAGAGGTTTTATTTTTTTCTCCCTGTTGAGGTGACAGCCTGGCCCAGTGATTTTAATGGCTGGATTGTATGGTCAGTGTCAAACAAATGGTGCTAGCCATTTGTTACACTTGCAAATCCCCATAGACTTTGTGTGGGCTTTTGCACTGCAAGTTGCTGTCAGTCAAACATTCAAAAAGAGCATTGTCTTCTACGGATCATCTGGGAGTTGTGTAAACAGAACAAGGTACATAATGTCTCTTTCACCAATCAGTCTGAATCGTCGCTATTGAGCCAAAACAGAGTCTAAACTGGGAACCAAACTTTTCTTTTGAGGTGGGGAGGAATCCCGCGTCAAGCCATTTCCTGACATTGTGATTCACCTCTTGTCTGGCAGTGCCAGCCATTCCAGCTTCCAGATGTTGTGGGAGTCACTGGCTGGAGTCAGATCTGCCACATCCCCTGAAGGAGGCCTTGGTGGAAAAGGAGGTGGGCAGATGCTGAGGGCAGGTTATACGGACCACATCTCCTCACTGAGACATCAACCTAATTTGGTAGATGAATGTGAGGCCACCTAACACTCACCCACTCAACAACACCCCCCCTCCCCCCACTCTCCTACAGCACCCTGTAACTATCATGGCTTCCATTACCCTTCCATGCCCCCACACTCTCCTAAATCCCCCTCCACCCATGTCTGCATACACGTCATATCTCCCTTACTCCAATGCCCACTTGGCCAGTATCCACTGTATACAGAAATCATAAACCTTTTCATAACATTGGAAGTTCTTTGAGATACTCATTAAACTATCAGTATAATTAATTGTGCAGTCCCCATGATGGCTCTGTCAACAATGCAGGCTGGTCTGAATGAATTTGTGGATTTGGAGCTCAGCTAACCATTCATATTGAGATTCTATTGAATGACTGCATCAACAAAACCTTGAGAGCTCAACACATTCAAATCTCAACACATTCAAATCATTCAAAGAGTACAGACCGTACTTAACCAGCCCATGTTTGAAAAACTCAAAACAGAATATCTTCTGTTTGGTATGATTTTGTGATTGGGCAGCACTTATTGAACAATTCTGAGTGTGCTAATGGCTATGCTAATAACCAATTTAAGAGAATCAGTCAAGCTCATAAAATACTCATTTATGTTTACTGATAACAATATCCATTCTTATGCAGGGACCCATTCTTTGAAAATAAAAGGACTATTTTCAAGCCTTGCACCTTTCCTGAATTATCAGGGAGCTCGGAGAACTTATAGTTCCCTGTTGTTTTCTCCATGGGAACTCCTTGGCCAATCAGAGTTGAGTTATCAATCAAACAACATATTTTTCTCTTGTTGTGTAAACTGTTGTGATTATTTGAAATTTGGCACTCCTGCATTGTCCTGATAAATGAAAGATGAAAAGATTTGGCAACATTCCCCTCTTTCCAGCAGCATTCAAAGAGCTTTGAAGCAGTGAAATAGATGTCTGAATTGTCAATCAGAAAGCAGCCATATGTTCAAGTTTTGTAACAGGGAAATTGATGTCTCAGTTGTCAATCAATGAAAGGATTAAAGCAAAATGGACAATTGAAACAATCCGATCTAAATTTCAGTATTGTTCAATGCAGAAGAGCAATTTGCCCATGGATAATGTACTCTAATGCATCTGAAGACTTTTCCATTGCCACAATGCTGATCAATTTAATGGTCACTTAACTTTTAATACATACCATTAAGTGTGCATTTGGTTCACCTGCTCTGGACAATCCAACTGGGGTGATACAGCTAGGGCTGGTGGCCACGGTGAGGTGTGAAGTGAGGGATGGGGTGCTGGAGGTTGCAAACAAAGTGTGGTTGTTCCCTTTCATAGGAGAATCCTTTATAAAAACTATTTTTACTGATGCAGGGATCCAGTCATATTTTATATCAGTTGCTAGGCCAATCGGGACACTCCCAATGATAAACCTGCTTGCTATGAAGACCTGGGTCATGGGGAGAGAAATCCAAAAAGCTCTACCCTCAGCACAACACCATGCTCCTCCCCATCTCCTCACCCTCTCCATAATACTGCAGTGGCAACATGCCAAATGGCAATGGATTTTCAAGGCCAATATCCTTCGTAAGCATTAATATTCCCCATGGTCTGTACAGGCTGATCTATTTTGTTAGAACATAGGCACAGATTTGTAGGTGAATCAGCTTGGACAGCTAACACAATCAAAAGGAAATCTGAAAAATGGCAGCAGCAAATTTGTAAATAAAATGAATGTTCTTGTCCTCTGGGGGCCTTACATCCCACCCTTGGATGACAAATTGATAAAAGTGTAACATCCGCCCACCCTGTTTGCCCGTGTGGTAAGCACAATATCACAAGGGCAATGTAAAATCTCAGTCAATAGGCTTTTTTAATAGCTTTAATTGGCCCTTTAATTGTTTGTGGGTGCGACTCCAACAGCTGCACGAACCAGCTGATCTCAATATTGTACAATGGTGTCGGGACGCATGCCTGACTTCATCTTGCATCATTTAATGTGTGTTGGGGTCGGGCACGCACTCAACAGAGAACAAGAAAATTCTGGCAATAATTCTCATTGCTTAAGAAATTGTTCGGCAATCAGTTTGTTTCACCATGCCATTTGTTACACTTGCAAATCCCCATAATGGGTATTTATTTGGGGTGTTGAGAGATTATTGTTGTGGTGCTCACAGAGAAGGGAGCTACAGTGTGCGTATAGTGCCTGGTTGACCCAAAAGTCCACCATAACAAACACCTGTGAAGAGGCCGTTGGTCTCTCTAGCAGGAAACCATCCTGACTGGTTTGACAAAGACAAGATACAGGACACAATTGAACCTGAGCACAAAGTTTTCATTCACTGGAAACTCTACCATGGCTCAAACAAAAGGCAGCAATCCTGTAGTCAGGTAAAGGCAGTGTTGCAGCATATAACCTAAAGACATAAAGAACAAACAGTGGGTAGAAAGAGCACAACGGATCCAACAACTCACAGACACGAGTGACGTACACATTTTCTTCATCCACCATCTACTCTACCCTTCAACCAATACCTACCTGCCTTGCATGTGGCAGAGTCTGCAGATCACGCACCATCTAACTCAACCCATCAAACAAATTAGGCAATGTGGGCAAATTATTTTCAATTCAAAGAGACTGCCTCAGTAGCAAATTTACATGGGAATGAATAAGATTTAACTTTTCTTGATGAACTTAGTCTGTATCAATCAGGGAGATAGATGTGACATAGTTTGGTGTATTTCGATGGAGAGTCTGACATTGAGATATTGTGATCACGCAGCGTTTGGAGTTGCAGGATTTCTCAGACAGCAATTTTCTGATTTCAGCATTTGGCTTTTACATCTGTGACCACCAGATGTGGTCTGATTTCCATGTAAACAACAGTGAGTGAGTGCTGTTTATTTTTACTGCACAATCCAAACCATTGTGCCTGCTTCAACCGAATGTAAAATGCAGTTTGAAAATTCCTCAGCCTGCAACATTCTTCTCCTCCCAACACCAAATAGGTGAACAACACATAACCTGTGTTCGCTGGAGAAATGTTCAGCTTGGTTTTGGACTGTCCAGAACTAAAGTTGGATGTAAGTGGCTCTTCCAAACCACAGCAAAATCCTTGAAGTACACCATCTATTGAAATTAAAAATAAGATACCTATTTCTACTTTCACTTTGCTTTCGAAATTTGATTTAACTAAAAGGAAGCTAAACATGTTCTGTGTGATACAGAAAGTTTTTTTTATAGGTTTGCCTATCTTCTCTTGTCTGTTTGATTTTATGGGATTTTTTTACTTCTGTTTATCTGTGATATCCATCTATCATTTGCATCTTCCAATTTGGATACAGGATGAACTACACCTGAAACGTTAAACTTGACTATTCCCTTCATAGATGCTTTCTGACCTTCTGAGTATTTCCAACATTGCCAGCAAAATAAGAAAGCTACTCAGGATACAGGTGACTTCAAAAAATTTAAAGAATGCAACAACAAATCATATTTTTAAAAATTCAAATTGTTTTTTTTTGATTTGATCATTTTACCCGACAGAATTTCAGACTGTGCCCTGGAATTTAACAATACATACATTTAAACAGCCTGGAAGTCTGCAGAATTTTGATATTCCCACAGTATGAAGTTTAGCGAATACAGTTTCGGCTCTTTTATATTGCTAAATGATTAGATTTCTCTCTGCACTTTTGTGCCCTAACTCTTAATTAACGGATAGCGTTTGTTATTTTCTTTCATTGTGTTAATAATACCATAGCCAATGCTAACAATATCGAGTCTGAATAATCCAAAGCATTGACAGATATTTGTATGATGATCATACCAGCAATGACACTTGCCTTGGTGCTCTCATTTTAGCTATTGAAACTTTAGCAGGCCTCATCTGTGAGCATTTAGAATATACTATCTTCAGTAATTTGGGTGCTTACTTCAGAATGCACAGGATCTACAGGTTTGCTAGTTTTACTTTGTAGTAAGATTTTCAATACACTACAACCACATCATCTAATCAGGAGAGGTGCTGCTTTATCTTGTGAAATTTTCTAAGTCTTTCTTTGTATTTCTCAAGAGGATCAAAGCTGAACATACTGAAATAGTTTGGTGCGCTGACTGACTGCCCCCCTGGCCTTTTCCAATAAACATTTTGTTTGTATTCTAACAAACCAAGAAAACTGCTCAGTGAAAAATGATTTTTTTCATAAAAGGCTGGGGAAATTTAATTAAAGCATATATCATAGCAGCAAAAAATGTTTATTAAAACATTAATATTTGAAAGGAAAGTTAATGAGATGATGGTGGTACAGTTGAACAGAACTTGCACAGTCCTACATTCTTGGATTTGTGTGTTTTAATCGCGGATTAGTAGTGCATTATCTCTTAATCAGTTTACTTAATTGTAATAATTTATCTACAAAGGTATTGCTTTAAGTGATTGTCAGCTTGGCTCAGTTGTTCGCCCTTTTGTCTCTGAAACAAAGGGTTTTGGGTTCAGGCTCCTATCCAGCAATTGAGCATAAAGGAAAGAGAATGCTGTGGAATAGAATGGAAAGGAATAGAATACTTGCATATAACAAAAGCTCACAAACAGCAATCAAACACATGACTGGATCATTTGTTTTAACTGTTGGTTCACCTTCAGTTCAGTACTGGAGGAGTGCTGACTTGTTGGGAGCGCTTTCATTTGTCTGTTTAGGTAGGCATAAAATTTCCCATTGCACTATTCAAAGTAAAGCAGGGAATCCCCCTGAAATCGTAGCGAACATTATTGCCCAACCAATACCAGGGAAACACATTCATTGATCCTTCATCCCATTGCTGTTGGATTTTGCTGCAAGTGAAGCAGCAATACTTTGAAAAACAATTTGGTGCAAGTGAAATATTTTGGGTGATAATGAGTGACACAGTTAAAATGATACACAAATAAAAATTGAATATTTTGCATGAAATCACTCAAATTGTAACAAAAAGTAAAGTTTATTTATTCATCACAAGTAAGGCTTACAGTAACACTGCAATGAAGTTACTGCGAAATTCCCCTAGTCGCCACAGTCCGCGTCTGTTCGGGTCGATGCACAAATTTGTTGCATTAACGTTCCTTTTCCACACTTCTGACAATTAAAGTTGCGAATAACCCTTTGCTATATTTTCCCATATTTTTGGTAATGTGAAAGGCAATTGTGACAGAATTATTTTCTGTGCCTTGTTGAGTAATGACCTGAGTGAGTGTTACTGTAGCCAGTCATCTGCTTATAGGAACATTTTTCACTGTCACAACCTATTGCATTTAACAAGGCTCCATTGTTTAGTTCGCCATTCCTATGTGCCAATGGCTGCAGCTCGTTTTACTTCAAGTAATTTTTCTGGAGTGAAGATAGAATCGAAACAGTTGAAATCGCCACTTGCATCACTTACTTAAAAGAATACATGAGACATAGGAAATGAATCTGAGAAGTTCAAAACTCATTCCATTCATACTGTCAAATCAGAATCAGCAAATAGCTTCAGGCAAGTCAACCTGTAAAAATATGTGCTTTGGAATGGTGAAACCAATCACTTATGTGGCTAAGAGTGATGTGTCAGGAGGGAGCTCTGCTGTAAAGGAAAAAACTGATAGTTATTTATTTAAGTTTGGTTTAACCCCAGAGTGATGACAGGTTTAGTCAGCAGAAGCGCTTTGCTGTACACAGACTGACTGCAAAGTATAGCCCCATGAAGTTCTCAGCATTGGGAGTCATATTTATATAGTCTGATGTTGCTTTCAGTCTGCTACAGTCGTGATATAATCCTTTCCATTCGCCCTAGAGGACCAATATCAATGACTGGACTCTTCAATATACAAAGTACATGGTGCCAGAGCAAAAGTCTCTTTCATGGCAATGATGGTACATTGGAATAATTCCGCCTGTGTTCACATTTTTGCTCCAGTTCCAGATATGAACCATTACATCTATCTCTGTTTTCTTCTCTGGACCTCATTTGTGTGTCTCTTTTTCTTCCCACCCTCACGTTCTTGTCACCCAGTCATACCGCTATTTATTTTCCCCTGTCCCCACCCACTCCCAGTCTCTACCCCAAATCTTCATTACTTCTTCACTACCACCACCACCCCCCCCCACCCCCCCCCCCTTTCCTGCAACCATCCGAGGCTTTATTTCCACTTAAATAAGTCCAAAGCTACCCTTTGTGGCTTTCTTGTCATTCTCTAAAGAGCTTATTAAAGCTTTTTAAGATGGCCCAGGTCTGCCTCTTTATTCTTCTGGTCAGATGAGGAATGGTAAAATGGCTCCCCACCCTGTCTGCCTCTCAGTTGACTGAAACAGGTATTTTTGAAAGAACTTGCTAACCAATTCAATGATTGTTTAACTGTTTAAGTGCTGCGACTGTAAAAGACATACAGAGACAGGTTTTCTTCTAAGTTTTAAAAAGTGAAGGAAATCGTTTTTATTGTGCTTAACACCCAATCTATGAAAAGCAATTTAAAGAAATGCTCCAACTCACACTCAAACATGTTCATACACAGAATTAAGTTACAAGGATGGAGGGCAGGTTAAATTGTTTTGAGTGTCCAAAAGAAAATCAATCATATACAGTTCTTGTAGTTTGATGTGTTGGATGGTTTCAGGCTGTGAATTTCCAGATTCAGCATGGCGACAATTTAAAGATTTGACAATCTCTATCTTTCTCTGAAGTCAACAGTTGCTTGGTTTACGTTCAAGATACTGCCTGTGGTTGTTGGCTAGTCAGATATAGCCAGGGTACACATCTGAAGAATGGCTGGAGAGAAAGAGAGACTGAATCCTCTTCCTGCTGTTACCTCCAAGACCTTTCTGGGCTCTGGCCCTGAAAATGCAGGATCTTCCAGTCCTGCCACAGTTGATTTACATTCCTTGTCTGTGCCGCCATCAGGAAACCCACAGTCAACTTCAAGACGAGAAGACCCGCTGGCGAGAGGGACTGGAGAATTCTGGCCATTGAGTTTAATGGTTTGGTCTACACCCACCTGACTAACAGATTATGTCTGGATATCTGAGTAGTTCAATAAATGAGCCATTTACACTTAAAGTTAATGCAGGGTTTCTTTCTGATAGCTTTTGCAATTTGCAGGGTAATGCTATTTAAATGTTTGGCCATCTTGAGAACTGCTATTTAGTTCAATTTGAATGCTTTTTTGAGTTTCTTTTAAACCTTATCTGTAGTTTCTGTCCACTCAACAAGAGTCACTTCTGATATAAAACATAGTTTTATAATGTTATCATTAGCAATCCCTACTGCCTCTCTTAGCTGACCTTCTGATATCTAATCTCATCAACCTCCTACTTGTACTGCTTGATGTACCCATCCCTGTCTGCCCTTTCAGCAATAATGTCGCTCTGCGCTTTCCCTGCAGGATATCCATTCACATGAATAGAGCCATTGCAGTCCATAATCTGATTGTAGACAATTGCATCAACATGCTGACTTTGACAGCAATTTGACTAATTTCTGGCATCACCTTGACACTCACTGAAGTTAAAATGTTAATAGTTTATAGGCTTTGGCAAGTGTGGGTTTTAGCACATTTAGCCACAGAGTGTAAATTCATTGACACGGCAACTTTTAAAGGAATTCAGATTTCCATTAAAAGGGAAATTATGTCAGTGGCCAAAATGGACTCATTGTTCACTTGGGCACACTTGAGATCTTTGCTGCTCCCTTTTCCACTGAAGGAGTGACATTATTTGGTTTCAAAAGTAACTTTCCAATATAAAGGCACAAGTACAAGTTGCATGGGGGAAATTCACGAACCAGGTCATTGCATATATTGCAGCTAGCTGAAAATAATGTAATTGATCAGTACTGTGAAAAAAGATAAGGCATATCTGCCCTTTAATAGTGCATACATTTCTTATTGGAATCGATGAACTTGGCACAGATTATGTTAAGAAATCCTGTGTTCTTCAGGAAGTTCCCTTTAAATCAATATACACAACTATTCCCCTTTGGCATGTACATGGCAAAATGGTACACCCACCAGAAGAATGATGGGGAAAGTTAGGAGAGCTTTGTCACACACACAAGATCATTAGGCCATGAATTGCTTTTTCATTGGTAGCTATTCAGAAAGACTACATCCAGAAGTTTTAGATGAATTTAAAAGGTTCAAAAGAAAAAGCAGGAAGCTAGGATGAAAGTAGATAGATCTCAATGCTGGGCTAAATAATTGTCACCTCTTCACTAATTTCTATGAGTCTGTTAAATAAAACTGGCAAATATTGCTTTATTAATATGCATTATAGTCTGAAGCCTCAAGATCTTTTCTTAGGACTGGGATGGGGGGAGCTGAGTGGACATTGCAAACCATGCCCTAAGGTTTAAAATTTAATAGCATTCAGTGACATTTCATAAATAACTATCTCATGTTAGAAATTGCAAGCTTAGAATAGACTTCCCTTTAGAAAGAAGGAAATCAGCAGCATAGGTTTCAGTAAAATGCAGAATAAGACTCCCAAGAACAGAGCAAGTATCGGGAGTTTAACAGCAATGGGCCAAAAGTTTTCCCCATAATACAGAGTAACTTCAAGCAAATATATTTACAATAAAATCACATGTCAGTATTATATTAGTTTTTAAAAATTATTAAATCAGGTTATGTTTTTAAATTTATTTTAGTTTTTTTTCTTACAATTTTCTCCAGACTTGTTATTTAATGGACTGCAGTCTTAAAATATGGCAATGGTTTATTTTGTCATTTTTATTTCCTTAATTTTCCTGTTTTCTTGTACTCTATTTCTTAATTGCAATAAGCAGTGCAGTGTCTATATTTATGGAATACCTTGCTGGGGCTCCCTAACCACTGAATCTCCCATGCAAAGTGATTTGAGAGAGGTCACTTTTATCAGACTCTTAAAATGAGAAGGAGGCATGGAGTAGTTAAATATTTGTGCGGTGAACTGGTAATAATTTTGAAGTTCCATGTGAAGTGAAAATCAATATTTTCACTTCAGAACTAGCCCATGGCTATCCTGTCTTTCATTAGAATTGCGCACAGACACACTCTTCATCCTGGCAGTAGAATTTCTGTTTGGGGAATGGTTTCATTTACAATAAAGAGAAACAGTGCTGTTGAGAAAATTTGCATTTCATAGCAGACAACTTGAGCCTTTTATCATCCCTGGGTAGTGTCCTCCATTCAACTTGCCCCTCTATTGATGCCAGTTCCTTTTTTCTTCATCCCTGAATCTTCTTAATCAATTACTGAAGTCCACTTCATCTAACCTTTGCTCAAGCACGTGCTAAATGAATGCAACCTTTAACAAAAGACACACTTCCACTCTGCAAATATTTGTATAAAGAACGTTATACTAAAGAATTCTCCCAGTGCCTTAGTTATACTATGGGGCTCTGCCCATTGTGGTCCTGAGTCTGGTTGCCCAGCAAGACAGTTGATTCAATCCACAGCTGCAGCACTGCTTGGCTTGACAGAGAAAGCCAGCAATGATTCCCATTGCTATATATGCAGACGTTGGGATTTTAATTGGGCTTGGCAATGATGCCCTAATGGCCAAAAAACCTGCAGGTACTCAATGTCTAAATTAAGAATGAACACTCCTATGAAGGATCCAAGGATGGCTGATGCACTCCAAATTCTGCTTCAATGGGTAGAATTCTCTCAAAAAATTTCTAAGTGCGCAGTTAACAAGAGAGGAGTTGCATTTAAACACTCCTGCTTCTCCCACAGCCAGTCACGCCAGGAGGATAACAGCACGTAGACTAGCCCCACGGTTTACACCAAGGGAGAGCTCAGACGGCTGCTGGACACTGTGGAGGAGGGGCAGGCCATCCTAAACCCATGGGAAGGAAGACAACCCAGGAGCAGGGACTCCAATGCAGCCTGGGAAATGATGGCCGCAGCAGTTGGAGCCCGCAGCCTAACACGCAGGACCGGAAGTACATGCCGGAAGAAGGTGAACGACCTCATTCGAGCTGCAAGGAAGAGTGTCAACCCATCTTGCCCTTGGCAGCAATCCCATCTGTCACACCTGGAATGTCCACCTTGATCCACTTGCTGACACCCCGCAGCCTTCCAGAACCGGGCTCCCCAGCATCCTTCTCAAATCCTTCTGGCACCCCTCGTCACAGCCCCTGCTTATCGAGGCACGCTGCCTGAGAAGGCTGTGAGCGTCTGTGAGGTCGACGTGCATCACAGAAGTGAGGATCCACAAAACCTTCATCCATTTAGGCCTTTCTCAAGCAAGTGCCAAATTGCAGGAGCAACACTGGATGCATCCATGCCCTCAGGAGTCGGCATCCCCTACATCCCCCACAGACACCAACCCCCCCGCCTCCAACCTGTGACTCCTGCAAGCACCTCGGGAAGTTCCGAGGAAATCACCGACTAGGCATGAGGCATCACCTACACCATCCATCAGCGCAGAGACACACACCTCGGTCGGTGGAATTGGCAGGCGGGCTTCGGGGTCACTTTCTGGTGAGCACCACACAGCTGTTGATGAGCATCAGGTGGAGACAGGAATGTCCGAGGGATCAGTCAGGCAGAGGTCTGCCGGAGCCAAGGACACAGCTGGCCCCCAGCCTAATGCTGGCCACTGGAAAAAATTCTCACAGAGCTGCTGGAGATGCAGAAGCAGAGCCAGGGACTGCAGGAGAAGGTGTCTGCGACATTCCAGCAACTGTGAGGCTGTTGGGAGGAGTCCCACAGCCTTCAGGAGATGCTGCCGGTATTGTGTGGCGCCCAAGCTAACACGGCAAGGATGCTGGCCACAGTGGAAAGCCTGGGCAGGAAATGGTAGTAATGGGTGGCAGGGTCCAAGGCATGGACGAGTCTGAGGACCATGGCTGAGGCCCTTGGGAGCATGCTCGAAGCACAGCAGGTGATTGCAGAGGGGCTCCAGAGCTTGGTTCAGACTCATCGCTGAGGGATTATACACCATGGTACACATGGTGTTGGGCCTCCAGGATTGGCAGCACCAGGTGACACAAAGGCTTCTGGAACTCACTCCACCTGCCCCACTATCCCATGGAGTGTTGCATGGGCCCATGAGCACCCCAAGGGAAGAGGAAGTGCTGGAGCCCATGCCGTGGCACTCTATCCAGGAGACCTTGGCTGTCCCCAGCCATTCCACAACCCCCCCTTCCTGACACCAGTGCATCTCACGGGCAGGGGCTGAACTGGTTGGCAGGGTTGTACCCTTGACACCCAAAGTCAGCCAGGGCCCCAGCCCTCCAGGAGACCCTGGCCATGGGCATCAAAGGCCACATGGCGCAGAACACAGCTGATCACCTCCACTTCTGATGTGCATCGTTGGAGGGTCATCTAAATCTAGTGGCAGGCCATGTAAGGTTAAGAAATTGTAGGGTCATGGTTAAAGATTATTGCACCCCACAGCTGCCACTCCTCTGTCTGTGACCCATTTCCCACAGGGAGCTTCATTCCCTATCCACATCCGTCGAAGCATAAAGTTTCGAACAGTGCAGGAGAGGCCCTTCAGCCCACCGAGTCCGCACCGATAATAACTACCACTGAAGTCACCTGAATCCTATCTCCCAGCAATTGTGCCATATCCCTGAATGCCCTGTTACTCCAAGTGCTCAGCCAAGTATGTCATAACGGTCATAAGGTTAATGGCCTCCCACTGCTTTCCCTGCCAGTGCATTCCAGATCCCCACCACCTGCTGGGTGCAGACTGTCCTGTGCCCTAAAACTGTGCCCCCTTGTGATAGCGCCCCAACCAAGGGGAAGAGCCAATCTCTACAGACCCTGCCCACACTCCTCACGAACACATGCATCCCGAACATGTTCCTCCCTCAGCATCCTAGTTGTTGAATTGTGGGAAAAAACAAGAGAGGGAGAGACAGTCCATAAGGATATCCAACCGGGGCGCCTCAATTCCTTCCAGCCTCCCGTGTCCCCATGTGTCTGCACCCTGGCAACCCCACACCATCTCAATGCTCAACCTCACTTGGCTGCTGACCATTACTACATCATTGCCTCAGCAGCCCTGAGCACTGCCCATACCCCCTCATGGTTGCCAATGGCATCCCACGTGGCTGTACCCCCTCCTTGCATGATGCGGCATGATGCCTTCTGCACCCCCAGTGCAGTTGTGTGTTTGCTGTTGTGTGGCATGGAGCTGCCCCCCCCCAGATGCATGCCCACCCCCAGATACAGACCACTGACACCACAGGGCTTTGGCGGCAGAATGAGGTAGATGCGCTCACGTAGAGCATAAGGGTGGCTGTGGGAAGGTCCTGATTGAGGAACCCTTGCAGTATAAACCCGCATGCACCCACCTGGACTGGAATCCGATGATGGCATGCAGTTCAGACAGATGGGAGGGAAGCCCTCCTGACTTCCATGCGACAAGTGTCCATTATACAGAGCACTGCAGTGTGAGAAGCTGCCAAGCTCCCTTCATTGGGGAACAGTTGCCAGGTGCTTGTTAGTGGGGCCTGGGATGTGATGCCCATAGTAAACCACAGAGCCCTTTCCAGCAGATGGGTGGGTGGCAGGATGGCGGGTGCATCATATGCAACCACTTGGGGGTTTTCAGCAGACAGGGAGGATGCCCACCACATGAGCCCCAACCCAGCGGCGACTTCCGACCTGAGGACCTCCGGCCCAGCCAGTGCCCCCACAGTCTGTGCCTATGGGGGTGCCCCCTCCCACCCTGCATCATGACAGAAACTGACCACCTTCATGCACCCCGGAGGGTTCAGCAGTACTCACCTCCTCGCTTGCTCTCGCAACTGTGGTGCCTGAACCCCACTTTATCTGACTAGTAGTGATTTCGTGCCCATGTAATGTCCTGTGTGTTGTGTGCTGAACTCACTAATGAGATTGAAATACAGTCAACCTCATGCTAATTAGCCTCGCACCTAGCTGGTTCACGCCATTGGAAAGGGGCCGGGAGAAACTGTTTGGCGCCAGGAGCAAAATGGACCTTTAGGCTCTCACACTGTTCTCCAGGATCAGCGTGATCTACTAATGGCACAGTGAGGTCAGAGAATCGCTTCCAATTATGTCGCTAGGATAGAATGGAATAAGACTGAATGGGGAGTGTGTGGGGGCATGCGAGGTAGGTGGAATAATGGCGTTGCTTTGTTGTTGAAGCGATGGCCATCTTTCAAAACGCCAAATTATTTCTGAATCATTTTCAGCGATTGTGCTCTAACACTAGTTAACATTCTGCTGTGTATTTTCAACAGCAAAAACAATTGGTTAAAGTTTATTTATTAGTCACAAGTAGGTTTGCATTAACACTGCAATGAAGTTACTGTGAAAATCCCCTAGTCACCGCACTCCGGTGCCTGTTCGGGTACACTGAGGGAGAATTTAGCATGGCCAATCAACCTAATGTACACATCTTTGGAGTGTGGAAGGAAACTGGAGCACCCGGAGGAAACCCACGCAGACATGGGGAGAACGTGACCCAAGCCAGGAATCGAACCTGGGTCCCTGGTACTGTGACGCAGCAGTGCTAACCACTATACCACCGTACTGCCCTCCGGTGCTGCAACTTATTTCAGAGTTTGTGACAATCAATCTGCAAAGGAGTGGATATAATAGAGAACTGAATGTCTGATTAAATAATCGTACACTGTTGACAGGATTTGGATGGTATATTCAGTGTCGAGGCAATAAATCAGGAGGAGCTGTTTTGCTGTCTACAGTGTCAGATTTATGTAAGCTCAGGCTCCTGAATAGCATATGCTCTGTGCGCTGGTGCTGTCATCTTTCCACTACTTTTATATTTCACATTTGATCACTTTGTACGATGCAGGCGGAGCTGATTCAGAAATTTGTCCAGGAAGTTGACAGATACTGCAATTTAACTTATTACTTATTCATTAAAATTGAAATTTTAAAAAATAAACCCGTATCGTTTCTTTTATAACTGAAATTGGAAAGTGGGCCTTTCATCAAACATTAATTAATGAGGTAGTGATTAAGTTTAACAATTTCAAACTAAAACTAGATCCGAAATAATGTGGTACAGTACATAGTCCAGCTTCTTAGCATTCTTGCCATTATCAGTGGCACTTGAGAGGAGCTCTGGCATAGATTCCAGCCTATCTATTCATTCTTCTCTGTCGTGTTTTGCCTGTCATAGTTGTGTGGTTTTACTGATTACAATCAAAGATGAGTAAGTAACACTATCCTCTTTCTGAATTGGCTGAGTGGAATTTGGAAAATCTATCTCCAAATTATTAATGTTGCTTGGAATATTTTCTTTTGGGAAAAAATGCATTTGAGGATTGGGCATGCACCACACATGCAACAATAATATGATCCATGTTTGATTTACACGATTACCCTGGAGTTTAATTCCCTTTCATAGAGTAGTGGTTAGAATGTTTGCTGAAAATCCCTTTGATACACTCACTAATTTCAAATAAGTAAGTTAATAACTGTGTTAAAATTGAACACAATAAATAAAAGGAAATCAAAATTCAGTGAATCCCATTGGGAAGAATTTAGATTCATCCAAATTTGTACTTGAAGCTATTTGCATTGAAACCTGGTGCCAGAATTCTGCCTTAGCAGTGAGAGCACATTGAAGCAAATCACATAAATGAAGACAACTGGATTTGCCCCCAGAGAAAGAGGGGAATCCAAACAAATTGGTAACAGGCAAGGCACATATTGAAGAGGTTATTAGAAGCAAGATCTTCCTTTAAAAAAATAGACAAGGCATATTTCTTTTGATTTTGATTTGATTTGATTTATTATTGTCACATGTATTAACATACAGTGAAAAGTATTGTTTCTTGCGCGCTATACAGACAAAACATACTGTTCCTAGAGAAGGAAACAAGAGAGTGCAGAATGTAGTGTTACAGTCATAGCTAGGGTGTAGAGAAAGATCAACTTAGTCTGATGGCAGCAGGGAAGAAGCTGTTCTTGAGTCGGTTGGTATGTGACCTCAGACTTTTGTATCCCTTTCCCGAACAAAGAAGGTAGAAGAGAGAATGTCTGGGGTGCATGAGGTCCTTAATTATGCTGGCTGCTTTGCTGAGGCAGTGGGAAGTGTAGACAGAGTCAATGGATGGGAGGCTGGTTTGCGTGATGGATTGGGCTACCTTTTGTAGATCCTTGCAATCTTGGTGAAAGTAGGAGCCATACCAAGCTGTGATACAACCAGAAAGAATGCTTTCTATGGTGCATCTGTAAATGTTTGTGAGAGTTGTAGCTGACATGCCAAATTTCCTTAGTCTTCTGAGAAAGTAGAGGCGTTGGTGAGCTTTCTTAACTATAGTATCGGCATGGGGGACAGGTCGTTGGTGATCTGGACTGGTTAATGGATGAACACATTGTTACTAATAATGCAATGTGATACAGCCAGCGATCTAGCTAGAAAATGACTGAAGATTGTGGCCAGATTTGTGGTGCCAAAAAGTCAGTTGAATTGGGAAAATATGATTTTTTTCCCCCCCCTTTTGTGTTTTAGAGGTTAAATATGTATTTTGTGATGCAACTTTCAGATTGTAAACATAAACCATTTCTAGAAACTGGGTCGAACATGCCCCTTATGGGAAGTTTTGCTGTGGACACCAATTTGAATTACTAGAATTACAGACTTAAAGAGCTGAAGTGATTTCCAGCCCCTGCCCCATAACTGTGCTCCTGAAAAGAGATGCCCCAAAACTTGTTGGTAAGTTGCATTATTGTAGTTGGGATGACCTCAGAAATTCACTGGAAATCAGTTTTCTATGTTGGACAGACAAAATTTGGATATCACCTAATTTCCAGGCGGGCACGCAACTAGTATGAAATCTAGGCTGTTGTCACATGAGTATAATGCTTATTGAGTTCACATTTTTCCAGCTCCGAAGTAATTCTACGGGAATAGTGTGCAGCAGGTTGAGATCACTGTGAAGCAGACTGAGAGAAGTATAATGCAGATCGGGATCATTGAAGCGAGAGAGCGAGGCAGCGATAACAAAAAATCAAACAGTAGTGTCAGAGGAAGACCATGAATTCATTGGCTGGTGAGGATTGCACCTTTGTTTCCCTCTCTCTAAAGTTAGGAAATTAGACTAAAACATTCTATTTTTTTGATAATAAGGGTTAAATAATGCATTTCAATTAAGTGACAACAAAAATGTAGAAACACAGAAGCAGGAGTAGGCCATTCGACCCTTTGAGCCTGCTCCGCCATTCATTTTAATCATGACTGATCATCAAATTCAATATCCTGCTCTCCCCCACTTCCTCCCATATCCCTTGATCCCGTTAGTCCCAAGAGACATATCTAATTTCTTCTTGAAATCAGGCAATGTTTTGGCCTCAACTACTTTCTGCGGTAGCAAATTCCACACATTCACCACTCTCTGGGTGAAGAAATTTCTCCTCACCTTAGTTCTAAAAGGTTTAACCCTTATCCTCAAACTATGACCCCTAGATCTGGACTCTCCCACTATTGGAAACATTCTTTCTGAATCTACCCTGTCTAACCCTGTTTGAATTTTATAAGCTTCCATGAGATTCCCTCTCATTCTTCTAAACTCCAGTGACTATAATTCTAACCGATTTAGTCTCTCCTCATATGACAGACCTGCCATCCCAGGAACCAGCCTGGTAAACCTTCGCTGTACTCCCTCAAGGACATCCTTGCTCAGATAAGGACAACAAAACTGCACACAATACTCCAGATGTTGCCTCGCCAACGCTCGATACAATTGCAGCAAAACATTCCAATCCCTACACTCAAATCCTCTTGCTATGAAGGCCATTTGCTTCTTAACTCCCTGCAATACATGTGTGTTTACTATCAGCGACTGATGCACAAGGTCTCGCTGAGTATCCACCTCTCTCAATTTACACCCATTCATATAATAATCTGTCTTCCTATTATTCCTGCCAAAGTGAAGAAGAGAAGTGAATGGTTGGTGAGTCTTCTCTTTTTAAAGAGTAGGTTTCATCATCTAATAGATAGAGGAATGGCAGGGCAGTTTCAAACCCAGGATTGCATATCCTGTTCTGTGTGGGAACTTTCGAACATTTCCCAGCTAACCGTTTGTGCAGGAAGTGTTGTCAGCTGCAGCAGCCTAGCTCTGGGTTTTGAAGCTTGAGCAGCAGCTGATGTTACTGCTGTGCATTTGCAAGATTGAGAACGTTGTACATAGCACATTTATAGATGTGGTCAATCTGCATCTTAACAGTATGCCGGGAGAGAGAGAATGGGTAACCACGAGGCAGTCAAGGAGAAATAGTCAGGAGTCCCCTGAGTGCATCTCACTGTTCAAGTCTGAAGACTGATGAAAATGATGGTTCCTCTGAGGAGTGCAGCAAGAGCCAATTGCATGGCATGACAGCTGGCCCAGCTGTGTAGGGGCACAAAGAAAGACTGGAAGAGCAATGGTGATAGGAGATTTGACTGGGGAACAGACTGGCATTCTGTGACTGCAGTCAATAATCCAGAATAGCAAGTCGCCTCCCTCGCGTCGGGATCAAAGATGCCACAGAATGTCACTTGAGTGTGGAAAACAAAATTGGTGAGTCGCTGATGCAGATAGCTTTGTGGAAATATGATGTTATGGCTAAAACAGAGACCTAGCTCGAAGAAGTGAAGCTATTAAATATTCCTGAATGCAAGTTGTTCAGGAAAGGAAGGAAAGCAGGTGGAGTGACAATGTTAATTAAGGAGAACATTGCGGTATTGGAGAGAGATGATGTCTCAGAGGGGTCAATGACACAATCTATTTGGCTAGAACTAAGTAACAAACTGCAATTACATTGCCTGGTGTAATCATTAGGCCATCAACTAGTGGGGAAGATGTAGAGGAACAAATTTGCAAGGAAGTTGCAGAGAAGTGCAAGAATTAAGTTCTTAAAGTTTGTTTATTAGTGTCACAAGTAGGTCTATGTTAACGCTGCAATGAAGTTACTGTGAAAATCCCCTAGTCGCCACACTCCGGCGCCTGTTTGGACACAGTGAGGGAGAATTTAGCATGGTCAATGCACCTAACCAGCACATTTTTCAGACTGTGGGAGGAAACCAGAGCACCCGGGAGGAAACCCACGCACAACTGGGATATAGCAGTAGTACAAAGGGTAGAGAAAGGCAAGAGTCTCTAGACTATGTTCAGCTGTAGGTTTCCAGCCCACTGTGGAAGGAGACAATGCTGGATCTGAGTCTTGGGAATGAGGTGGGCCAAATGGATTAAGGCCTGGATTTTGCAGAGTTGTGGGAGACTCCGCAACATATCCAAAATGGTGGATGGATCCCAGATCCAGAAGTAACATCCCCGTGTCTGATAGAAACCATTTTTGCCAGGGTGGAGTTTGGGGGCAGGAAAAGTTTCTCATGTGGGAATACACAAAATCAGCAGGGGCATTTGAATTCAGTGCTGGGTTTTATCAGATCCTATTTTCACTCGAGCAAGGAAGGGCCTTATCTTGCAATGTGTGAGTTATGTAATTTTATAGTAGATGTTCTTGAATGGCAGATTGGGATGTCGAACTGTCAAGCATGTTAAAAGTAATTTAGAAACCTTGCCCTTTAAAATAAAATAAAAAATAGTCAGCTTGTGTCCGAGATTCGAAAAAGGAAGTTGATTTAACAGATTCAATAGCTTTTCGTTGATAAAACTCTTAAGTGCTATCGTTTCCCAACCCCTCAATTCTGGTGCGATCCAATTTCTATTAATTTTCCCACAGCAACCTCAAGATAGGGTAAACTCATAGGGGTTAGTTTATTCACACACACTCAAAGCTTGTGAGGAGGGGTCGCTATGTAACCCCATGCATTCATACCATAAAAGAGGGGTAGGGAAAGAAAAAGCTTTAGAGTAAAGACTTTTTGTTTCACACGAGTACAGAATCAGTGTCTCATGGTGTATTCTTTCACAGGAGTCCAGAGGTTGAAGACTGATACTGGCTAAATCACTTTTTCAGTACAGGACTTCCAAAATAGGATAGGCACATAGAGAGGGAGGGAGGTGATGGCCTAGCGCTATTATCACTAGACTATTAATCCAGAGACTTAGCTAATGTTCTAGGGACCCGAGTTGGAATCCCACCATGGCAGATGGTGGAATTTGAATTCAATAAAAAAAATCTGGAATTAAGAATCCACTGATGACCATGAAACTATCGTCAATTGTCAGAAAAACCCATCTGGTTCACTAATGTCGTTTAAGGAAGGAAATCTGCCATCCTTACCTGGTCTGGCCTACATGTGACTCCAGAGCCACAGCAATGTGGTTGACTCTCAACTGCCCTCCAAAGGCAACAAGGGATGGGCATTAAATGCTGACCAGCCAGTGGCGATCATGTCCCATGAATGAATTTTTTAAAAGGTGAATTAGTCTTATAGGCACTGGTACAGAAGTTCAAAAGTTGCAGTGGAAAAAGTGCAAATGGAGCCAGCCATTTAAACGTTGAGAGAGCTTTGGTTCTGAGCTGCTGCTTATTAGATGGAAGATGGCAGACAGGTTGACAGCACAGCAAGATAGAGTAACTGGTTCTCCCAGCTGGGGGATGTAATCTGAATCCCACTTTGGCTTTGAGAAAGGAAGTATCTTTCTTCATCTGGATTTTTGATTGTTAGTGTTCAACTATTAAGAATTTGAAAGGGCAGGGTCCTTTGTCCTCACATATTGTAGTCTCCATTGGTCAGAACTGGTTTATGGAATGTAGATGGCCTTTGTATATTTCCCTTTGAAGTTGTCTTCTTCAGCTCACAGGCCCATTTGTGTCTATTCAGAAATAGCGAGATGTCAGTTTCTCTAACTGCCAGAAAGTTCCTTTTGTTTGCAAGTCACAGCCAACTAGAGCTTTGGCCATTTTAAAGTCTTTGTCCAGTTTGTTAAATTTGATAAATTGACGATATGATGGTAAATATGTTTCATAAAAATATAGTGTGAGGTTTTAGTTCTGTTACATTCTTCTACCTTCGGCATGATGGCACAGTGGTTAGCACTGCTGCTTCACAGCGCCAAGGAGCCGTGTTTGATTCTCGGCTGGAGTCACTGTCTTGGGTCACTGCACTTTCTTCCCGTGTCTGCGTGGGTTTGCTCTGGGTTCTCTGGTTTCCTTCCAAAGTCCAAAAGACAAGCTGGTTAGGTGCATTGGCCACGCTAAATTCTCCCTCGCTGTACCTGAACAGGTGTTGGAGTGTGGCAACTAGAGGATTTTCACAGTAACTTTATTGCTGTGTTAGCCTACTTGTGACACTAATAAGTAAGTAAGCCTACTTGTGACACTAATAATAAACTTTAAATACAACTTGAAATACTGACTCTATAAAACTGCATACATTAACATTTGTAACATGCTATATCACATATCAAAGTAATCATCTTATTTGATTTAAACATCCACAACATTGCCCTACTATACGCAGACTGATTGCCTCCTCCCTTTTCTTTGAAAACTCAGCAGAAACCACATCCATATCTTACCCGTGCTACCAAGTGACCTTCATTTTTAAAAGGGTTTTTTATGTTGTACTTTATCAAAAAAGCTATGGAGTAGAGGGTACATTACATCATTTGACTTTCCACTGTCAATTTGATATGCTGCTTACTCAAAAGAAAAATCAGTTGTGCGAAAAATATTTTTTCTGAAGCTATGGTAGCTAAGATGTGTATGGATATTCTTAAATGTTGCTCTCACTTTTGATTCAAGTAGTTTTCTTTTATATGTATCTGGTACATAATGACGTCTAAGCGAACTATCATTTTTGTATAGTATTACTTCATTCAGGAGGTCATTCTCATAGAAATTGATGATGATATATTCGCATGCATTACTTTGCTATGTGTCCAAATTTTGCCATTGGAAGTTTTTGATCATTTTTAAGGGAATAGCAATGTTTACTTTTATATTTAGAATCATAGAATCCCGACAGTGCAAAAGGAGGTAACTCGGCCCATCGAGCCTGCACCAACAACAATCCCACCCAGGTCTTATCCCTATAACCTCATCTATTTTACCCTGCCAGTTCCTTGACACTAAGAGACAATTTAGCATTCAACCTAACCTGCACATCTATGGAGTGTGGGAAGAAACCAGAGCACTCAGAGCCTTGCAGACACGGGGAGAATGTGCAAACTCCACACAGACAGTGATCCAAGGCAGGAATTGAATCCAGGTCCCTGGCATTGTGAGACAGCAGTGCTTACTATATGTTGCCCATTTATTTCTAATTCCAGGATTCTTCAATGGCCTGCTCTGGTGTAACGTGAAATCCTGTCAGGCAAAAGAGCCCAGAATAAATGCGTAATCCAGGTTAAGTCAATAGATCTCAGCAAGGGTAACAATCAGGCCTTTACAATTGACCTCAGCACTCTGGGGCCAGAGAGGGGGAAAGATCCATTCGGGTTTCTGTCACCTCTGAAAGGAAGTGTATTCATGTGTGCGTGCGTGCGCGCGCGTGCGTTGAACAAGAACAAAATAGGCCCAGCTGACAATCGTTGGGGCCTAATATGAGAAATGGTGATCTGGGTCAGGTATCAAAGAGCCCCAATGTCTGTGAAGTAGACGGTCATGGGAAGAAATGTAACTGATACAGCTCTTCCAGTCTGCTCCGCCATTCAGCAAAATCATGACTGGTGCACAACAAGAGTTGTCCACCAGCAAGAAATGGAAACAAAGTTGGAAATAAATACATTCGGATAACTTTTTTAATTCCACATACCCACCATTCATCTGATGATTTTAAAGAAAAATCTAACTATCCAACTATCCACTGAAAAGTAAATACAGGGTGCACTTTTTCAGGAGATATGATTTATAATCTATGAGTTAGATTGCCTAATGGCAACAAGGAACAAAGTTTCCAGGAGCTTTATAATGTACAGTTTACAGCATAGCTTAAAATTAATTGAGTAAAGAATTCAATAAAATTAATTATGTAAAGAGGTAGAAAAGATATGTTAAATGTGGTACTGTATTCCTTGGTGGATTGTTTTCCATGCAGCTGGAGGCAGTGTGAATGCTAATGAAGTGTCTATAAGAACATAAGAACTAGGAGCAGGAGTAGGCCATCTGGCCCTTCGAGCGTGTTCCGCCATTCAATAAGATCATGGCTGATCTTTTTATGGACTCGGCTCCACTTACCCGCCCGCTCACCATAACCCTTAATTCCTTTACTGCTCAAAAATTTATCTGCCTTAAAAACATTCAGTGAGGTAGCCTCAACTGCTTCACTGGGCAGGGAATTCCACAGATTCACAACCCTTTGGGTGAAGAAGTTCCTCCTCAACTCAGTCCTAAATCTGCTCCCCCTTATTTTGAGGCCATGCCCCCTAGTTCTAGTTTCATTTGTCAGTGGAAACAACTTCTCTGCTTCTATCTTATCTCTTCCCTTCATAATCTTATATGTTTCTATAAGATCTACTATATTCTGAGCATTCTCTTGAAATGATTTTTTTTTCTCTCCAAACATCCTTGTTTACACCTCCTCTCCTGCTGGATGCAGTGATTCATGCTGAATATTATTTTAGTGAATACTTGGAGCCTGGCAGCACCCTGGTGAAATGGCTGATCCTCAAATGCAACCCGAGAAAATGTATGTCAATGGAGTAGTTGACTGATCCTGTCCTCGCTTGCCATGCAGTGAGTCCCAAAATAGTGATTAGCACCAGGGAACGTAGATGATTTGTCTCCTTCCCAATTCCAAGACACGAAAACAATTTAACGGCCCTAACTGATTCAGCACAGAGTCGGAATTAATCTGTGACCTTATTGCTCAGTGTGGCTCAAGCATCTTGTCATCGGGGCAGTACAGAAAATGACTTACTCTTTCCCTGAGGTGCAGGAAATATTATAACGGGTAATATATTGAAGGCTTGCACATGTTCCATCCTTCCTGTAAATACTGCTTATTCTTTTCCACACAGTTTCGCCATCACCTTGGGTCAAAGTAAAATAGTAGCAAATGAACAGGGTGGCACGGTGGCACCGTGGTTAGCACTGCTGCCTCACAGCGCCAGGGATCCTGGTTTGATTCCTGCTTGGATCACTGTCTGTGTGGAGTTTGCACGTTCTCCCCATGTCTGCGTGGGTTTCCTCTGGGTGCTCAGTTTCCTCCCACAGTCTGAAGGACATGCTGGTTAGTTGCATTGACTCAAACAGGTGCCGAAGTGTGGCGACTGAGGGAATTTCACAGTAACTTCATTGCAGTGTTAATGTAAGCCTTACTTGTGACTAATAAATAAACTTTACTTTAAAAGAGAAGAGATCAGGAATGTACAAGGGCAGGAAGTGTCTAGAATATTGTTAATGGAAAATGGCTAAAGACTTCGGAAAACAACCAATCCTGAATAGCCAGTCAAGAAAACCTGTTTAAAAAAAGATGAAAGCAAACCAATTCAATCACTCAAAAACATTGTCACCCTCTCAGGTCAAAAAGGCATCACTATTTGACATACTCCGGTCATCCGATTAGTCCTAAATTTGGTTGGACCATATTGAACTTTACCATGTTAAATGGACCCGGACAAACCAATTTACTACTTGGAGGACAGGGATAGTGTTTGGCTTACATAATGTGTAATATTTCCCCATCTTTTAATTCTCCTGACGCCCAACTATTTCCAGTACATGATCATCCACACAACTGTCCCTATCCAATCATTCCTGCTACATCAAGAATGAGAAGCACAGAAACAGGCTATTTGGCCTGACTGATCTAAGTTGGTGTTTATGCTCCATGCAAGTTTATCCCATTTTATCAACATCTTCCCCTCTTGCTTTCTGCCTAGCTTCCTGTTAAATCTGTTCCTCAACTGTTCCATGTGGTAGTGATTTGAAAATTACCACTCTGGTTAAATAATTTTCTCTTGATTTCCTATTGGATTTATTGGTGACATTTGTGTTCATTCCCCTTGAGTTTAGGCTCCCACACAAATGGAAATGTCTCTACATCTCCTCCATCAACCCCTTTCACAAGGTTACAGATTGCTATCAAGTCAATGCACTCACTGATTTTCCACCCTTCCTGTCTTCTCACACTGTGATCTGATTCCATGGACAGCAGTTACTTCCTGGTTTAAGTGTGCGTTACTCAGGAGTGTGGATGGCTCTTCAAACACATGGGTGCATTAGAGTGAAGCCTCATCCTGACCCCACCTGAAATACAGGCACTTTGAAGCAAAGGTCACTGGACAATGATCAGGAATGAATGTTCCCTCTTTCTAACTAAGGTATATAGGTATAAGCGTGTTATGTAGAATAGCTATTGTGAGTATTTGAAATGTAGACCCACATATTAATATTAATTTTACAGTGACAATATTGGACTCTGAATGCTACGGAGGACCAATGAGCACTTTTTAAAATTTCTGGACTGTAATAAATAACCTAAGACATTAGTGGGTAGGCACAACTACTACCCCATTGCTAAATAAGCTTCCGTATCAACAACGCAGGCACACACACACATACACAATGTGATAACATCTGGTGTCCACATTTCTCCTATGTAATTAAACTCATAAAAGATGCACTGAAACTCCTGGGGCACTTCAGTCTCTGAGCCTAGACAAGGTGATACCCTGGCGAAGCCCTTGGTATATAAGTTGAATTCATACCAATATCTCATACACACACTGCATGTAAGAGTTTGTGTTTTATTATCTCATTGATTTGACTTAATAAAGATTACTAACCATACATTACATACATTCCATTCCATACATTACATAGTGTTTCTTAGGTGAAGGATGTATGATAAAATCCTAGAGTGTCTCCACAAAAGGGCAATAGAAATAAATGACAATGCCTTATAATACTTTGATACAAGGATTCTCCTCGGGCAATTGCAAGCATGTCATTTTCATTTCTATCTCTTGTCAAGCCACCAGGCCTTAGTTTGTTAATTTTCTGACTTGCAACTTTCTTAGCCATTTTGCATTGAGGGTGGTGCAAATGATGGTGAATAGAAGAGAATGTCTTTGAATAGAGAGTGTTCGCCACAATTTAGGGAAGGGTTAGGGAGGTATGTTAGGGAAGTGCATTTAATAAAGGCTGTTGTTTGAGGTTTTATTGAGTTGTGTTGTGATTTACTGTCTTAAAGGGTGATGGAAGCAGATTCAGTTGTAATCTTTGAAAGATAATTGATTAACTGCTTGAAGGGAAGACATTTACAGGGCTATAGGAAAAGAGGATGCTGCCTGGGATGGAATATTTAAGTTATGAAGAGAGGTTGAATAGACTTGGGTTGTTTTTGTTGGAGCAAAGACTGAGGCGTGACCTGACCTGAGAAGCACAGAAACAGGCTATTTGGCCTGACTGATCTAAGTTGGTGTTTATGCTCCATGCAAGTTTATCCCATTTTATCAACATCTTCCCCTCTTGCTTTCTGCCTAGCTTCCTGTTAAATCTGTTCCTCAACTGTTCTATGTGGTAGTGATTTGAAAATTACCACTCTGGTTAAATACCAGATCGAGGTGTAAAAGATTGAGAGATATGGACAGAGTGGATACGAAGCAGCTGTTCCCCTTAGTTGAAGGGTCATTCACGAGGGAACACAAGTTCAAGGTGAGGCGCAGGAGGTTTAGGGGATGATGTGGGGAAAACCTTCCCAGAGGGTGGTGATGGTCTGGAATGCACTGCCTGGGAGGGTGGTAGAGGTGAATTGCCTCACAACTTTTAAAAATTACCTGGATGAGCATTTGACATGTCATAACATTCAAGCTATGGGCCAACTGCTGGTAAATGGGATTAGATGGGAGGTCAGGTGTTTCACACGACAGTGCAGACTCAATGGGCCAAATGGGTCAATGGGCTTCTGCACTGTAAAATTCTACCAAACAGTGGGCCTGGTAGGGACTGAACGATATACTGTTGTGTTGTGTAATTATAGTACTTCTAATCTGGCAATGGGGATCTAAAATAATAATATATTAACTCCACCTAAGGGCAAAGGGGTATTTTTTGATTTGGTTTATTATTGTCACACGTATTAGTATACAGTGAAAACTATTGTTTCTTGTGCACTATACAGACAAAGCATACCATTCATAGAAAAGGAAAGGAGAAGGTGCAGAATGTAATCTTACAGTCATAGCTAGGGTGTAGAGAAAGATCAACTTAATATAAGGTAGGCCCATTCAAAAATCCAATGGCAGCAGGGAAGATGCAGTTCTTGAGTCAGTTGGTACATGACATCAGACTTTTGTATCTTTTTCCTGATGCAAGAAGGTGAAAGAGAGTGTATCCAGGGTACGTGAGTTCCTCGATTATGCTGGCTACTTTTCCGAGGCAGCGGGAAGTGTAGACAGAGTCGATGGATGGGAGGCTGGTTTACGTGATGGACTGGGCTTCGTTCACAACCCTTTGTCGTTTCTTGCAATCTTGGTGAAAGCAGGAGCCATACCAAGCTGTGATACATCCAGAAAGGATGCTTTCTATGGTGCATCTGTAAAAGTTGGTGAGAGTCATAGCGGACATGCCAAATGTACTTAGCCTCCTGAGAAAGTAGAGGCGTTGGTGGGTTTTCTTAACTATACAGTCAATGTGGAGGGACCAGGACAGGTTGGTGATCTGGACACTTAGAAACTTGAAGCTCTCTACCATTTCCGCTTCATCCTCGTTGATGTATACAGGGACATGTCCTCTACTACGTTTCTTGAAGTCAATGACATCTCCTTCATTTTGTTGACATTGAGGGAGAGATTATTGTCGTCGCGCCAATTCACCAGATTCTCTATCTCTTTCCTATACTGTCTCATCATTGTTTGAGATCCGACCCACTACAGTGGTGTCATCAGCAAACTTGGAAATAGAGTTGGAGGGGAATTTGGCCACTCAGTCATAAATGTATCAAGAGTATAGTAAGGGGCTGAGGACACAGCCTTGTGGGGCACTGGTGTTGAGGATAATCGTGGAGGAGGTGTTGTTGCCTATCCTTACTGATTGCAGTCTATGGATTAGGAAGTCTAGGATCCAGTCACAGAGGGATGAGCTAAGTCTTAGGCCACCGAGCTTGGAGGTGAGTTTTGTATGAATAATGGTGTTGAAGGCATTTTTCTGCACAAAACTCCTCCTGCCAGTATGTCCTAATCATGCTGGCCCCAAATCTTTGTCAGTTCAAATGCAGCTTTCCCTTCACTGCAACCAACACTTCATCTCTTCCTAAACATTTACTTCCTGCTATTTTGAAACTCTGTGTTACATCTGGGGTGGGTTTGGGATCCACATCTATTTCCCAATCCCCAGAGGGAAAATCTAGACCAGAGAATTAAAAAAAACAATTAGAGTATGGAGCAGCAGCTGTGGAATTTCTCAAATATAAAGTACACTGATTTAAATGTCTCATTATAGATATGTACTTTTGTATCTATCATTGTGCGAAGCTTATTTCTGTGGCTACTTTTTCTTCCAAGGCAAAATTTTGAAAATGATTCTGTTAAACACTTGTTTACATGTGAGAATGTGCTAATTATATTCCCTCTGTTACCATATTTAAACATTCCAGCTTTCTTAGTTATGGGATCGCTACACAATCAGCAACAACAGTAGCAAAGTGCTTTTCCACTTGAAGCTAGATACAGGCTTTGGAGCAACAGACAGTTTGTAAATGTGTTGTAGGCTGTCTGACAACTTGGAACAACCCAAAATTGGGCAGCACAGATTCTCCAAGGCCTATCGCCACTCCCATACTGCTTAACCCTTGCCTTCTCTTCACTCCTGTCATATCTTGGCTTGTCCACACAGTTATCAGAGGTAGGGTTTACCAAGGAGTGCCCTTTGGAGCTAGTATGATCATTGGGAGGAATTTTCCCATCCTGCCCACCGCAGGAATCGCAGCAAGCGTGGAGCGGACCATGCAAAGGCCCATTGACCTCGGGTGAGATTTTCTGGTTTTGGGACGAGTGAGGTCAGAAAATCCCGCCCATTGTGTTCACCGATGCAGATTCATCACTCCCAAAACCTATGATCTCATACAGAAGCACATAAGAAATAGAAGCAGGAGTGGGCCATCAGGACCTTCAAGCCTTCCCCGCCATTCAATACGATCATGGCTGATCTATGACAGCCTCAACTTCTTTTCTGTACCATTTCCCCAAAACCCTCTCTTCCTCGATCTATCAAAGGTTTATCCACCTCCACATTAACCACTTCTAATGATCCAGCCTCCACCACCCTTTGGGGCAGAGAATTCCAGAGATTCACACCATACGCACATACCATTGCTCTAGGCAGCAGCCGAGCTGCAGTGTTACCAAACTTGAACTCCCTCCCTAAGAAGACACCAGCAGTGGAATTTAATGGCACTGTCGCTGCAGGGGCAGGGCCTCAAAATGTGGTGAGTCATTCAAAAGCCCATTGACTTTGGCGAGAGCAGAAGATTCTGCCGCAGGAGGGGCTGCAAAATTCTGCCCAGGGAGTGCCCGAAACATCCTTTCTGAACCGTGTCTGTTTCGTGCCGAATCTGGACGGGCGAACGCGGTGGTAAAGGGGGAAATGCAGGTAAGTTGGGCGTGCAGCCCATTAAGTCAATTTAAATGCATGCAAATGCATTTAAATTGATGTCGCGCCTGTTTCAAGCACGGTGCCAATCGCAGCCATTTTAGCCGCTTGGTAAAGGGGGAATGGCCGTGGAGGCAGGCGCAGATCGTGCTATTCGCCTCACGCCCGACTTTACCAAGTTTTTGTGCCCGGAAATGGGCGCAACCTGTTGGTAAAACCGGGCCCTGTGAAACCTTGTTCTGGCCCCAAGTAATGCTGGACTTCAAGAATCACTGAGTATTTCAAACCTTGCATTCCATCTCACAATGCTACCAAATCATGCTTCACAATATTGCCATGTCTTCAAATTATCCTCATTGCGGTCAAATCTACCGCAACAGCCCTCCCCGTTCTCCACTGTAAATAAATTTGGAAAAAAAGAAAATCTCTATACATTGTGCCTTTCATAACCTCAGGATGTCTCAAAGCGGTTAACAGTCAATGACATATTTCAAAGTATAGCCATTGTTATAGTATGGGAAATGTAGCAACTGCTTGGTGTTCAGTGAGGTTACAAGATCAGCAAGGGATCAGCAATGTTGTTGAGGGTTAAATATTAGCTAGAACAGCAGGAGAAGTCTGGCTAATATTTAATACTCAATCAACATATAAAAACAGATTATTTGATCATTATCACAGTGCTGTGTGTGAAAGTTTGCTGTGCATAAATTAGTTCTCCTGTTTCATTCAATAGCTAGATTCCAAAAGTATTCAATTGGATTCGAACTCTCCTGCTGTCGCTCAAATAATGCCTTGGGATCTTTTGAGAGAGAGTAGCCAGGGTCCCATTTAAAAGATGGCATGTTTAATAGTGTGTTAGCGTAGTACTCCTCAGTACTGCACTAACATGCCAAATTATATTATACACTCAAACCTGTGGAGTATGGGCTAAACCCATGACCTTCAAACTAAGAGATTGCTATGGAACTAAGCTTGACAATAATCTGTTTCCAAAGCAACAAACCAATCCTTGTCTGTCACCAATATCCTAAACGTTATCTACTCCCCTCCAATATATTCTGAGATTCATAATATGCTCGAGATATGCACCAAATACATAGATAAAAGAACCTGTAATTAAGGTAAATCATTTAGAGTTTTCAATGAAAAGTAGACACTCACAGAATATAGTTCCCAAAGCATTGTTTAAAAATCCAGCATGAATGCCCGTGAAGGAGAGTTTGTCATCTTCAACCATTTATATGTCAGTGGTCCAGATAGGACACTATAGATCATATGGCACAAATTATTCCCTTCCTCAGTGTGAGCAACGTCAGAGGATCTGGATACATGCTTCTTGAAAGCGATGAAACATAACTGGAATACAAGGTAAGACCCCCACACTACCAGGAAAATTAATTTGATTAACAATTAACTTTGGATTATTGCTTGAGTGTGATAGGAGCAGTTTAAAGTTTATTTATTGGTGTCACAAGTCGGCTTACATTAACACTGCAATGAAGTTACTGTGAAAATCCCCTCGTCGCCACACTTCGGCACCTGTTTGGGTACACTGAGGGAGAAATTAGCATGGCCAATGCACCTAACCAGCTCATCTTTTGGACTGTGGGAGGAAACTAGAGCACCCGGAGGCAACCCACACAGACACGGGGAGAATGTGCAGACTCCGCACAGACAGTGCCCAAGCCGGGAATTGAACCCAGGTCCCTGTGCTGTGAGGTAGCAGTGCTAACCACTGTGCCACCAGGATCGAATGAGTTCTTTATCTATCTCTAGTTTTCTTTTTCTTTCCCTTTTTCTGCCTCTCAAGTATTACAATTTCTACAATAGCATTTAGAAACTGAGTATTGGCTACATTTGAGGTATTGAACAAAAGTGCACGCTTATCAGGCTGAGGCCCAGAATAAAATGCCAGGTTTTACCATCCGTGTAAACTATATGCAAAACCAATACTTGCCCAGTGGACCTCTGTTTATATCTAACTAGATTGAGAGACTGACTACACTGAAAAGCAAGACCTCACAAACTATGTTTTAAATCTTTAATTGATAACAATAAATTAATCATGACAAATGGAGTTGGTTCAGAGATAAATGTTGGCCAGTACACCAAGAAAATTTTCCTGCTTTTCTTCAAATAATAACTTTGAATGTCCACCCTAGCAGCAAACAGGGGCGTGATTTAATGTCACACACAAACAATTCAACCTGTAATAATGACACACATAGACAAACCCTAAATCAGTGACTTAAACATATAATCTCAGCTGACACATCACACATACACTCACTCTCTTTCTCACACATATACATACACAAGACTGAGTATCGGAAAAAGATAGAGAATCTAGTGAAATGGTGCAATGACAATAATCTCTCCCTTAATGTCAGTAAAACAAAGGAGATAGTCGTCGACTTAAGGAAACGTAGTGGAGGACATGCCCTTGTCTACATCAATGGGGATGAAATGGAAATGGTTGAGAACTTCAAGTTTCTAGGTGTTCAGGTCATCAAAGTCTGTCCTGGTCCCCCCATGCCAACACTATAGTTAAGAAAGCCCACCAATGCCTCTACTTTCTCAGGAGGCGAAGGAAATTCGGCATGTCTGCATTGACTCTCACCAATTTTTACAGATGCACCTTAGAAAGCATCTTTTTCAGATGTATCACAGCTTGGTATGTCTCCTGCTCTGACCAAGACCACAAGAAACGATAAAGGGTTGTCAATGTAGCCCACACTATCATGCAAACCAGCCTCCGATCCATGGACTTCGTCTATACTTGCCACTGACTTAGAAAAGCAGCCAGCTTACTCGAGCATTCCACGCACTCCAGACATACTCTCTTCCACCTTCATCTGTCAGGAAAAAGATACAAAAGTCTGAGAACACATACCAATCGACTCAGGAACAGCTTCTTCCCTGCTGCCATCAGACTTTTGCATGGACCTACCTCGCAATAAGTTGATCTTTCTCTACATCCTATTTGTAACTGTAACACTATATTCGCCATCCTCTCCTTTCCTTCTCCCCTCTGTACTCTATGAACGGTATGCTTTGTCTGCATAGCGCAAGAAACAATACTTTTCACTGTATCCCAATACATGTGGCAATAATAAATCAAACTTTCATTCCCACCTCTTTTTCACTCACACACACTTACTCATACACATAACACACATTCACTTCTGTCACTCATACACACTTACCCAAACACAGACTTGCACCTCTCCTGTTCCTCCATGTCATCCTCTTGAGCCGACCTTCGTTCCAGCCCCCTAAGTCTGCTTCCCCTTCCGCATGGTTGTGAATGACCTTACTCTGCCATCTTTTGCCTTTGCTCTCGGCCTTCCCTGTGATTTTCAAGACTGATTTTGCTGCTCCAGTGCAGCCGATCAGTAGACAACACAATTTTCAATGCATTGGCTGCTGATAGGCTGACCAGTGCACCTATCAGTAGACAAGGCAGCATCAAAACCACCTTTGATTGGACAAGTCAGAAGGAGAATTTTTTTCAAATTTAAAACAGCCTAACCTACCACGAAGCCCCTGGATGACTCGCACAGAACCCCAGGGTTCCGCAGAACCCAGTTTGGGAAAGAATGGTCCAGATTATTATCCAATTCAGAAGTAGGATTTGAGCTCATAAATGACTGATTGAGGTGAGAGTAAGAGCTAACTGAGCCCAGTTGATGCCATACAATGAAAATAAGGGTTTCAGAAGAAAGAAAATTACCATTTTGTAATAGTATAAGGAGATTCATGAGCATGAGGTTAGGATAGACATGCAATAAAAATGAAGTGCTTCTATTTCAGCCTCGTTGTGCTTCTTGCACTTATAGCAGTGCAGATGATCAGTGGAGATGAAGACTGAGACCAATACATGCTTAAACAGAGGCAACCAGCATCCAGAGGAAAGTTGGGTTTAAATGTTTATGTTGTACTAAAATACTTTTCATTCTGTAACTAATTGAGGGAGTTAATGTAAGATAAATTATACTTGGTTTATGTAGCAGTGTAAACCTATGCATTGCGAGTGTGACAGAAGATTCAAAGGAAGATTGCTTTATTGTACATAATGGAAGGCTTATCGAGATTTATGACTTCCACTTTAAACTCCATTCTTCACTTAAGCCATGACCTAGCCCAGCCCTACATACATGTTGCATGGCCCAGAGAGTGAACCACGTTACACTCGGTAATTTCAAGGTTCACCAAATTTAGCAATTTCATGCATTTTCCTGATCTATAATTTTTGGATGCAGAATCTGCTAAGATCATCAGAAATGCACATTTACAAGGTGACTGTGGTTTATAATTTACCAGTCAGCTTTTTAGTTTAATTTAACTTAATGCAATATTCAATCCTTTCAATGAAAAATGTAGCCATCTCCTCCCATTAGTTGTTTTCAACTGGAATCTCCAAAAAACAGTTTTTAATTTTTGTATTTATGACTTTTGAACACTGTAAATAAAACTCCAGAAAACCATTGGTAATTATGAATCTTGTCCCTTTCATACAGTGAACTGTATCTCTGTGAATGATAAGTCAGCCTATGAATGCAATAGGTTTCATGTCGACAAGTATTATGAAAGAAAAATACTTGTGTACTAAATGTAAAAGGATGGATATTTGAGAACGATTAAAGGTAGTTATTTAATCAAAGGTTTAGATTATATATTCAGTAATAAAACTGCTTGAATTAATGAACATCATCTGAACTGTGGGATTACATTACAACCTTGAATTCACTCCTGATATTTATTGCTGCTTGTATTTCATTTTATTTCAATTGATTTCAATTTCAGTCAGTTTTTATGTAATATGTATGTGTTGAACATAAGTTGGTTGAAGTATGTTGCCATTCTCATGGAAACAATGATTGTAATCTTCTCACTGCTAGTTTCTTAAGAAATAATGTTTATTGCTGATTAATTCTACAGTTGGATTTTGATTATCTGCAACCTTGCAGCACAACCTTTGAAGGATAATTGATATTTCTGAGCTGCAGTCTCCTCCATTACCATGTTTTCCTGATTACAGGCACTGGAAGAGCTGATGATTTACAATCTTATGATTAACTGGCTCAAAGTTCTCCCATAAATGTTGTTGACTGTGGCCACTGTACTAGAGAAAGTCATCCAAAATATTCCCTTAGCACCTGCCAACCCCCACCAACCTCTAGTTTATGAGGTTTGCCTGCAATGCAGTGAACACTTATCTTTAGAGACCCTGCCAATAACCCACCATGCTGATTGATCTCTGTAGCCCTGCCAGGCTAAAATCAATAGGGGCATTCCTGTCTGAATCTGCCAGTGATCAGACATGCATTGAAAATGACATTGAATAATGGAACTGATCTATCAAAACGATAATCTAAATTTAGGCCGAGTGTGTTTTTCACTACTTTCCTAGAAATTGATACATATTAATAAACACAAGAATCTTAAATCCACAGTAGATTGACAACCCTAAACCACCTAAATAACTGTTCAGCTCACAAATTTTGATATGTGGAAAGTCTGTTTATTTCTGTTTTTGCAATTTATAGATCCTAACAGTGAAAGTAAATATCCACATCAAATGTTATTGTGGCGTGAAAAATCATGCTGAAATTTGTGATTTTTACAAAAAGGATATTAGCACTGATTTTGGAATCCTGGTTCGCAAAATTAAGCAATTTAAATTTTTTACTGGGTTGGCAAATGCAAATGTGTAGCCAAATTGGCTTACTTAATAACCTGCCAACTTTTTGATGCATAGCTCTTTCTAATGCCATTCCTTAGCATTAGAATGTGTATAAGACCTACACGTGTTGATTTTTAATCCAATTTTTCTTCATGGGGAGACAAATGATTGACTTCTACTTGGTGCCCCTTCCCAACAGTAGAAGTGAAAGTAGGAACTGAGTCAGTGATGCCTTGTGCCAGTTAAAGTGGGCGGCACGGTAGCACAGTGGTTAGCACTGCTGCTTCACAGTTCCAGGGTCCCGGGTTCGATTCCCGGCTCGGGTCACTGTCTGTGTGGAGTTTGCACATTCTCCTCGTGTTTGCGTGGGTTTCCTCCGGTTTCCTCCCACAGTCCAAAGATGTGCGGGTTAGGTTGATTGGCCAGGTTAAAAATTGCCCCTTAGAGTCCTGGGATGCATAGGTTAGAGGGATTAGCGGGTAAATATGTGGGGTAGGGCCTGGGTGGGATTGTGGTCGGTGCAGACTCGATGGGCCGAATGGCCTCCTTCTGCACTGTAGGGTTTCTATGATTCTATGATTCTATGATTAGTCACAAATAAGGCTTACATTTACACTGCAATGAATTACTGTGAAATTCCCCTAGTCGCCACACTCCGGCACCTGTTCGGGTCAATGTACCTAACCAGCACATCTTTCAGACTGTGGGAAGAAACCAGAGCACCCGGAGGAAACCCACGCAGACACAGGGAGAATGTGACCCAAGACGAGAATCGAACTTGCGTCCCTGGTGCTGTGAGTCAGCAATGCTAACCACTGTACCACCATGCCGCTCTGCAGGAATCTTGCAAGTTCGTGGTACATGTCAGAGTAGCTTTGCGCCATTATGCTATGCTGGCCTGATAAAGGGAATTAAGATACATAAACTATTGGGGGGGGCATTGGTACTGTGACATATTAAGTCTTCAGGCATTGACCAAAAGAATTAATCATCAGATGATGTACATATTGATATTAATCCAGAAAATCAGATTTGCTTTGCTTTGACAGTATTCAAATATAGCGTGCACTATTTTTAATTAAAGTAATCAATTATGTATATATCACTCAACCACTTTCCACTAATTCCCATGTGTATTATGTAAGTACTATAGTTTGATTAGGCATAAACTCAAATGATTTATGAACAAAATTAATTTGTGAATTAGATTGTGGAATTCTCCAATCTATCTATACAAATTATGCTAAATTTGTTGTTACAAGGGACAACCTACATAGTGGCTTAACAAGAGTCCTGCATATGTATTTTGAGTACCTTTGCGTACAGTTTAACATAGCAGTTGGTCCCAATAGTGTAAATTTACTCTGCTGGTTAATTTAATTTCTCTGTCAACATCTCTAATTCTATCCAGATTCTAACATAAATAACATAATTGCAGTATGTTTGGCTTATATTCCTTATCCAAAGTGAAGTGGTGAAGTGACATTTTAATGCACATTTCTGTAAATTATTTTTGCCAGCCTCTTAATATTATGTCACAACTTATTAAAAGCCAAGGACTTAATTTAGCAATTCTGTGCAGTTGATATCTTTCATATACATTGACTTAAGGTGATTTTACTATTGGCTAATTTTGTACAGCTCCTATTCATTTTAGATTTGACATAGTCCCACCCAGAGTAGATAGTTTACATATACATATCTTATTTTGACTTGGACAGTATTTGCTCTATTCCAATATAGAATTTTTTGTTCCATTATTGTGATCAGCTACAGTTCTTATTGGTGCCCTTATGCAGATGAGGTGCTGGAAGATGGTGCGTTAATTTTGAAATAAATCTGTTGTGTGGATAATGAAGTAGGTTGGTACATTTTATTTTGACCTCCAGAACCTGGCTCTGAATTTGGTCCAAGGACAAAAAGTTGTACTTCACTAATATCATTGAATGTTTCGAGATGCTTGACACTGAGCCACATAAGGATACAATAGATTAAAAGACTACTCCTTTAAGGAGCATCATAAAGGAGGAAAGAGATGGAGTAGGATAGGATGGGAATTCCAAACAACTAAACATGGGGACGTCAATGGTGAGAATTAAAATCAGGAATATTCAAGAGTAAAGTAAAAAAAGTAAAGTTTATTTATTAGTCACAAGTAAGCTTACATTAACACTGCAGTGAAGTTACTGTAAAAATCCCCTCTCCACCACACTCTGACGCCTGTTCGGATACACAGAAGGAGAACTTAGCATGGCTGATGCACCTAAGCAGCAAGTCTTTTGGACTGTGGAAGGGAACCGGAGTACGTGGAGGAAACCCACGTAGACATGGGGAGAACATGCAGACTCCGCACAGACAGTGACTCGAGCTGGAAATCGAACCCGGGTCCCTGGCACTGTGACCCGGGTTCGATTTCCAGGTCACTGTGCCACAGTAAGATGCAGGAATTAGGTGAATGGAGATATTTCATAGAGGTCTGGGGATGAAAGAAATTACAAAGTGGAGTGAGGCCTGGAAGGACTTGAAAACAAAACTGTGAATTTTAAACTCAAGATGTAGCTTGGCCAAGAGGTACTGTAGACCAGTGCTAATGGGTGAAAAGGGCTTGGTGAGTGTAAGGACACAGGCTGCAGAGTTTTGGTTGAGAGGGTCGAATGTAGGAGGCCAGCCAGGAATGTGATGGAATCATTATCTAGATGGAACAATGGAATGGATAAGGGTTTTGGCAAGATGTGCTGAAATGGTGCAGAGTCAGTTGATGTTGTGAAAATGGATATGGGCTGTTTTTGTGATGGCAGGATGCAGTTTCAAATGAGTTCTGCTGCAGAAGACTTGGATGAACACTTCAATTAGGTTGGCTACAGAAGAATAACACAAAATGTGGAATAATAACACAAGATGTTGGAAATACTTAGCAGGTTTGGCACCAGCTGCATAGAAAGAAGATGATTGTTGGGTATGCATGATGAAATGCTTGGTGTATTGACACTCTAACCAAAAAGCCCATGTGCAAAGTCAAAGAATATGGAGGAGTCCAGAAGCAACTTCTCACAGGGTTTCACACACATTTTGAGGTCCATCCTTTCCAACATTGAAGTGGGGACCAACTCCATTCCAACTACATAGACACAAACATGACACAAACACAAACATGATGCAGTGTCTGATGACCAATGCCTCAGCTTCAACTGCAGCACAAGCAGAAGCCACTGAATGTCTTGATGTTGTAGTACGTGCAAGCTCAGAATTCTTTCTTCATGACTGAGGGTTACAGTGTTCAAAGAGGCTTGTACAGTGCCACAGCAGTCCAGCAACCTGTACTCTGGTATATTACCATGAATGCTGAGGTGCCTTGCTAAGCCAGTGTCAGTAGTTCCATTAAGCAAAAACCTGATGTCCTTTCTTATGAAAATTTTGCTATCCATACCACTCCACCCAGACTGCAGCATGCCATGCCAATATGTCCCAGTGCAAAGGGTAGGCCGTTAGTCCCAGTACTGCTCACGGTTATCTGACAAAGTTCCCTACAGACACCGCTCTCCCCACGCCACCCCCCCCCCCCCCCCCCGCCAAATGAAAGCCTTTCACCAAATAGGCCTGATTTTACCATTTTGAGTCTAAGTGCCGAATCAAATAGATCTGAGCCTGGAATCCTCTTTCCAGCGCGCCCATACGCGTTTTGCCGGCTTCAGTCCGATCTGCGCTGTGGGCGGGGCTTAGCGCTGGCAGACCGATTGGAGCTCTGAACTGCACATGCGCAGATCGAAAAAAATCTGACAGAGCGCACCTGGGCGTGAAAGAAAAAAAAAGCAGAAAGTGGAGAGAGCGGCTCTCTGACGGTCATCCTCCAGTCGGGGGGGGGGGGGGTGGTCCGCTGCCAGTCTGCAACCAATCCCTCCTCCCGGAGTGGACGTGCGGCCATGCCATCCCACAAAACCTTCAGGTTGAAGCGATTCCTCGCTCAGAAGATGAAGCAAAACTGGCCGATTCCACAGTAGATCCGCATGAAAAACGGCTACAAGATTAGTACAATTCCAAGAGGAGACACTGGAGAAGGACCAAGCTGGGCCTGTAAAGGGATACACCATCACTGGTACACTACCAGCCACAGATTACTCTTCCCTGCAGGGGCAAGAGAGTGGGAAAGATGGTTGTGGCTGGTAGTGTACCAGTGATGGTGTATCCCTTTACAGGCCCAGCTTGGTCCTTCTCCAGTGTCTCCTCTTGGAATTGTACTGATCTTGTAGCCGGTTTTCATGTGGATCCACTGTGGAATCGGCCAGTTCTGCTTCATCTTCTTAGTGAGGAATCGCTTCATCCTGAAGGTTTTGTGGGATGGCATGGCCGCACGTCCACTCCGGCAGGAGGGATTTGTTCCTCCGGTGGATGGAGGGATCGCCCGCAGAGTGGCGGCGGACCCCCCTGACCCCTCTCTCCCCACCGATCAGCCGCAGACTGGCAGCGGACCCCCCCTCCGACCAGAGGATGATCTGGACCCCCCCCTCCCCCCCCCGACCAGAGGATGATCTGGGTCCCACCCCCCCTCCTCCTGGGTCCCACCCCCCCCTCCTCCCACCCCCCTCCCTCCTCCCACCCCCCCTCCCTCCTCCCACCTCCCCGGTGCCCGCCCCCCACCCCCTCCCAGAGGAGGAGCTGGGTCAGACAGCCGTAGCAGGCTCTGAGCCCGTTCTTTGGAAGCTGCAGTGACGACTTCAGACTTTTATTTACCAGGTGTTAAAAGCGCGGATCCGGATCGGGCCAGAAGACGGTAATGTGGGATTTGGTAGTAGAGTTGGGCGCACGGTTCATTAAGTCATGCATTTAAATCGTTGGGCTGCCCGATTCGGGCACGGGCTGGACCTGCGCCCGAATCGGGTGTTGGTAAAGCCGTGATCTGCTCGGAATCGGGTGCAGATCGCGGTATAGGCCCGACGCCCAACTTTACCACGATTTCGCGCCCGAAAATGGGCGCGAAGTTTTGGTAAAATCTGGCCCAATGTTTTGCAGCGACTAGAGTAACACTACATAGCTATACTCGGATGAACAAAGGCATACAGAAAGCAGACACTAAGGGATTACACAAGGTTGATTAATTGATGTTAGTATGCAATATTGTGATTTCATTTATATATTTTGTTTGAAATATTTTTTGTTGATTTTTATGTTTGTGTTGCAGCTGTGCTGTGACTGTTAAAGTGTTGGGCTGTTGGTAAATGCGGGACTGGGGCTTACCGGCATCACATTCAGATGAGTTGTCACAGATGGGCCAAGCAGGAAGGGACTGTCTTGATTGCCTTCCTCTTTCTCCCCAGTGCTGCTCCTCTTCCTGCTTTTCTGCTGCAAGAACTGCGCCCTCGTGGTGAGAGGTACAGCATGCAGCAGGCCACCATGTATTTGGACACTCTTTAGCTGAGTATAGCTGGACTCCTCCAGAGTGGCCTAACCAGTGGAAACAATTGTTTCAAAACGTCAGTGCTCAGTTGCCGATTGTTTGGCAGATGGATTTCATTGTGTGCATGCTGCCAACATTCATTTGGGTTGCACACTGGGAACATCAGCCATGTGGTCACCCAGGAGCCACCCTTTGGCCTCCCATAGTGACTCAAATATAGATGCTGAAACGCACTAGCACACAATCCAGACATGGGAACCACTGCCAAGACACCTGCATGATTTTTCCATCATACACTGGGTTTCAATTGTCATGAAACCACGTGGTCTCTCTAACAAAAGCGAATGAAATATAGTCAGTTCCCTTTGAATAGAGAGCCTCAGTGAACTTCTTTAAGCAACAGTAGACAGCAAACTGCAAGATGTTGCAAATTTCAGAGCTCTAGCCTGGACAGAGACAGATGCTCAGAGCCATGGTGACTTTCATAGCCACTAGTTTTTAAGTACTCACCCTGCTATGAGATTGGAATTGCAATTTGGCTGCAACAAGTGGCAGATTTCAGTGAAGACATCTTTACGTATCTCGGAGACTGTTCCGTGTTGAGGTTCAGGTAGGTGAAATGCTCCTTGAGTGCCCTGAGCAGGTATAGCCCCCTTCTGATAGTCTTCCTCCCTCTTCTAGCAGCTGTTCCTCCTGCCTGTTCTAGCAGCTTATTCTGCTCTGCTTGGTCTCTGTTCAATCTCTAAGTCCTGCAATAGTCCAAAGGGAACGCCTTAGTGCAACCAAGTTTGGAAGCAATTAGTTTGCGCAGAAGCATTGAAGCTTAGGAAAAAGGCCTTCAGCTCCTGCCGCACCAGCACCTGTAAACCTTAGCAAATTTAAGCAATTCTAGAACACACCAAGTACTTGTAAAATTGTCGCAACAGTCATCAGAAATCAACCAGCAACTGGCCTGTAAGTTGTTAATGTTCTCTTTAAATAGTACTGGTGGGGAGAAGTGCGGTGTGGCAGTTCTTCTTGCTGCTGAACACTTGTTCATTCATGTGTGATTTTAAAAAGTGATTTAGCTGGGGCACTTGAGCTCCAAAGTGTCAGCTCAGCTGTGGAGTGCCATTGTAATGTAAAGGTGTTCAGTGGAGCAGGGGTTAAAGTGGGACTGGAGAATAACACCACCCATGGTATGATGTACAGAGTTACATGGCAAGCTGTTCTGTGAGACAGAGCATTCCTGCATGTAGAGAGCATCATATATGACCATACCTTGGATTTGTAAACAGTTAATGACTAGCAATAAATGGTTAATATTTAAATATTCAAGTCTCAGGACCTCATCATTGAGACATCGTTGCACACCATATTACAACAAGCCCTGGCATAAAATCAGCTTTGTACACTAGTTGATGTAATGATCTGCCTGCACATTTTACAGATTCTCACTGTGCACGCACTAACATCCTTACAAACAAGGCATCTGGCAGGACTCACTCCAAAAGTGTGCACTGTGAACACCATTTTGTACTTCACAGGCGCCTGTGATGCCAAAAAAAAGGGATGTTCTGTCATTTATGCATGAGCTTCCACAAGGAATATTAGCATTTTGTTCCACTAGGGATGACGTCACAGTTTATTCCAATCCAACAGTCATCTGACATCCATGTGCATGTAGTTTTGAGCAAGGGTCACTGGATCCAATCAGGACTAGGAACACTGATTGATTTTCTCCTTCCTGGCCTAGGGCTCCTTGGCAATTTTTAATTGAATGTTGTATGATGAGATTGTAAATATTTGTGAGTGTGCTGCAGATTCAAGTAACCCATAATGCAGCCAGCCAGTGCAACTGGTCTGGATTTTCGAAGTCTGCTTTATAATTATTACAAGTCCAGGTTCCCAAAATGGAACTCCACACAACAGGAAACGTTTATTTACCTACTCGTACCTTTCTCTTTGACAGCTCTTCTTTCTTCAGGCCACGTGTAGGGATTTTTGTGAGCACCGAGAATGCGATACGAGTCCTAAACCTAAAAGAATTCGGAAAATATATTCCCATTTAATTACAAAGATGTGTGAGGAGTCGTTGAATCTTTCATGAAATGTAGCTGCCTCCACTGAACTCCATTTTGTATTCACTCCTGTTTAGACAGTCCCCGATTTAAACAGAGAATGTTCCTATCGTGCTGAATTTTTAATGTGAAACACACTAAAGGCAATCAACCCCACCGCCCAACTTCGCTCAGAGACAGTAGCATTTTTGTGAGTTGATCATTTTGTTTCATGTCATCTTTGCTTTGCTTTCAAATGAGTTGCTGAGTGAATGATTAAATAGGCTGTGGTGAGGAATTTATAGATTTAGATAATTTATTTGTGGTTTATAGAATTCTGATTCAAGCAGAACATTTCTTGGCAGCAGTGTTTGGCTTTTATGTCAACTGTAATAGACTCCGAGGCAGTCAAATCATAGTTGGAGTGATGCAAATGCAAATCCCAAACCTAATCAAAGTTTTTTTTTATTCTGCAGACTGTGTTTTGGGAGAATATCTCTCTCCTGAATTTACACTGTAATCACATTTCCAGTCTCTCTTAAACCAACGAGAAAATACAATGAACAATTGCAGTGTTTGTGCTGAACTGGCCACACGTATTTAGAGCATTATAGTAGCCCAACATTGTGGGAGAGTTTTTTTACTTGCGGATCTGCTGGGAGTGGATTGTTTGGCGTGAGGGGGGTTCTATTAGCACACAGAAACTCCAGAAATAAATGCAATGCATCCGGCAGTGAATTTTAAACCCTGAAAATTCAATTGCACCTCACCTCTGGTTTCCTGACCAATTCAGTTGAGCAGACATGACGAAGTCTTGCCTGAAGCTATTTCAATTCTGGTATTTAAAGGGATGCTGCAAAGATGACATTTGAAGGATTCTGGAGCTGAAAGTACACTAAGAATCCGTAAGGAAAGTGACCCATGTTCAATGTCTGAATCTTGCTTTAGTGATGCCTCATTATGTATGCTGTTGGGGAATGAATGGGGTGCACGGGGAGATCCTGTCCTGCCCTGACGGGAGGAAGAAGCCTGCCATTGGAAGCAGGTAGGCTTGGCTGGATTTAACAGCAAGAGGTCAGCAGCAGAAGTGTGGTACCATGTTCCTGGATTCACTGGACCGGAATTTCCTGTTGGATGTGAAAATCAGGAGGCAGACTCAGTTCTGGATCATGAACCCGCCCTGAATCAAAACAGGAAGCAGTAACTATTTTGACTGAGTCAGGATTTAATTGCCAAGGAACTGGCAAGAACACAATGTTAAGGCCCAGACTAAAACCTCCAAGGTGTTTTACGAAGTTAGCCTAGACCTGGGCTAACTTTTACATTTGAATCATAGAATCATAGAAACCCTACAGTACAGAAAGAGGCCATTCGGCCCATCAAGTCTGTACCGACCACAATCCCACCCAGGCCCTACCCCCATATCCCTACATATTTTACCCACTAATCCCTCTAACCTACACATCTCAGTACACTAAGGGTCAATTTAAGCGTGGCCAATCAACCTAACCCGCACATCTTTGGAATGTGGGAGGAAACCAGAGCACCCGGAGGAAACCCACGCAGACACGAGGAGAATGTGCAAACTCCACACAGAAAGTGACCCGAGCTGGGAATCGAACCCAGGTCCCTGGAGCTGTGAAGCAGCAGTGCTAACCACTGTGCTATCGTGCCGCCCCACGATTTTGGCATTAATTTTGGCATTAATTAATTTTGTCATTTGATTTTGGCATTAGGGCGAGCACAAGGTGTTTCACTCAAGATATGATTCAAATGATCCACTAGGAAGCTTTTATCAGAACAAACTTTATTTTAAGAACACAGTTAGAATGTAACAAAAGAATTAGCATTACTTTTACCAATTGAAATACTTAGACATGGCAAAGTATAATCCTTAACAGCTAGGTTTCTCTGTTGTTCCAATTTAAAGCAATACCCCATTCACCTTCCTTCAGAATTAGTTAGCACAAAACAGGTATGCTTATGTGCTGCTGGATAGTCAGCTTTTTAACAGTTCTGGACAGAGATCTGACAGCAGTTTCCAAAACAGCAATTCTCAGAGAAAGATACACTCTCATAGAGCAAAACCTCGAAGAAAGAAACTTATCTCCTGGCAGATTCCAGTCTCCGACTTCAAAGAGGGGAAAGAAGAGACACTGCTTTCTCTCAACCACAAAAGCAGCATCTAAGCTTGAATATTCTGTGTCAGCCCAGCTTCCCCGTCACATGACTATACCTCCCAATCATCCCAATCAAGCCCCACTCTGCAAAGTCCCAGGGAAAACAGCAGAATGGCACTGGTTCAGACTAAAACTAAAATTCTAGCCATTAGAAGCAATTATGCTATTGCAGCACCAGCACAAGATGCCAGTAGATAGAGCGGCTCTGAATGCATAAAACTGTAACAACAGATCCTGCACAAGAACATGGCCCAAATATAAAGGTACAACGTTGCCACATTGGGAATGGAAGTTGGTGAGACAAAATATGGACCATGTTGTAACTCCCTAAAGCAGCCATTACTGTGGCTGCTGTTTGTACATTAATGTTGGACAAAAGTTGGCAATGCTAAAAAATTTCCCACACTTTGGAGGGCAGCAGGAGGCCTGGGAACCTGGGACAGGGTAGCTGGCGACTCCTTCTTAAAATCAGTGATTTGTATTTAGTATAATGAGGTAGGGCTCCTCTGACAAGTGCAGCTTCCTCACTCCCATTTTTAATTGCATCTTCTCATCTAAGCTTATAGCTGACCCTGACTCTCGGCCCTATTTTACCATTTTGATTCTAAGTGCTGGGCAGACTTGAAACTGGGAGCGTTTCAGATCTGACTTTTAGGCCCGTTCTCAGGTGCCCCCATACGCGCTCTCCCTGAAAAAATATCAGGAATTCTGAATCGTGCTGCAGAAGCCTATGGGCGGGGCTCAATGCGCCCAAAATCCTGCAGCTTCGATCGGCGCCTCCAACTGTGCATGCGCAGAAAAAAAAAAGATAGAATGCAGTTCCCCTGCCACATCCCTCCCGGGCTGGATAATGCCTCCCCATGGCCCCCACAGACATTGCCCCGCTCCCACAACATTACTGAGCCCCTTATCCCCCCATCCCCTTCCGCCACCCAGACTGATCACGGGGCCCCTCTCCCCTTCCTCCTCACCGATCTCAGGCAGAGTGGCAGTGGACACCCCTGCTCACCCCTCACTGATTTCAGGCATAGTGGCAGTGCGCCTCCCTTCCCCGCCCCCCCCCAACTGATCTCAGGCAGAGCGGCAGCGGACCCCTCTTCCCCCTCACTGATCTCAGGCAGGGTGGGAGTGGACCCCACCTTCAGCCCCCACCGATCTCGGGCAGAGAGCCATCGGACGCTTGGCATTTACCTCCTCACTAACTGGAGTGCCCGAATCGGACTTTTGTGGAGCATGTCTGTTTCGCGTCGATTCTGGATGGGCAACCGTGGTGCTAAAGGGGGAAGTGCAGGTAAGGTTGGGTGTGCAGCCCATTAAGTCAATTTAAATGCATGCAAATGCATTTAAATCGCCATCATGCCCATTCCGGGCGCAGTCCCAATCGCAGCCATTTTCAGGCCTTGGTAAAGAGGGAACCGGCGTGGAGGTGGTGGCAGATCGCGCTACTCACCTCACACCCAACTTTTACCAAGTTTTTGCGCCCAGAAATGGGCACAACTTGATAATAAAATAGAGCCCTCTGTCTCCAATGAACCGATTGGATCCCGATGGCTGCTAAAGTCATCTGTAAAAGTTCAAAAAAACTTACCGAGGATGGTCTAGCTCTTAATGATCCCATAATTATGTTATGCACCTCACTGATAGATGCAGGCTTGTTCCTGCTGTCTGCCTTTTTCCTGAGGAGTGGGGGGAGTGGGTAGATCACGGGCCCCTCCGCCCTTCCCCCTCACCGATCTCAGGCAGAGTGGCAGCGGATCCATCCTTCCCCCTCACCGATCTCAGGCAGAGTGGCAGCGGATCCATCCTTCCCCCTCACCGATCTCAGGCAGAATGGCAGCGGATCCATCCTTCCCCCTCACCGATCTCAGGCAGAGTGGCAGCGGATCCATCCTTCCCCCTCACCGATCTCAGGCAGAGTGGCAGCGGATCCATCCTTCGCCCTCACCGATCTCAGGCAGAGTGGCAGCGGATCCATCCTTCCCCCTCACCGATCTCAGGCAGACTGGCAGCAGATCCATCCTTCCCCCTCACCGATCTCAGGCAGAGTGGCAGCGGATCCATCCTTCCCCCTCACCGATCTCAGGCAGAGTGGCAGCGGATCCATCCTTCCCCCTCACCGATCTCAGGCAGAGTGGCAGCGGATCCATCCTTCCCCCTCACCGATCTCAGGCAGAGTGGCAGCGGATCCATCCTTCCCCCTCACCGATCTCAGGCAGAGTGGCAGCGGATCCATCCTTCCCCCTCACCGATCTCAGGCAGAGTGGCAGCGGATCCATCCTTCCCCCTCACCGATCTCAGGCAGAGTGGCAGCGGATCCATCCTTCCCCCTCACCGATCTCAGGCAGAGTGGCAGCGGATCCATCCTTCCCCCTCACCGATCTCAGGCAGAATGGCAGCCGATCCCCCCTTCCCCCTCACTGATCTCAGGCAGAGTGGCAGCGGATCCATCTTTCCCCCTCACCGATCTCAGGCAGAGTGGCAGCGGATCCATCCTTCCCCCTCACCGATCTCAGGCAGAGTGGCAGCGGATCCATCTTTCCCCCTCACCGATCTCAGGCAGAGTGGCAGCGGATCCATCCTTCCCCCTCACCGATCTCAGGCAGAGTGGCAGCGGATCCATCCTTCCCCCTCACCGATCTCAGGCAGAGTGGCAGCGGATCCATCCTTCCCCCTCACCGATCTCAGGCAGAGTGGCAGCGGATCCATCCTTCCCCCTCACCGATCTCAGGCAGAGTGGCAGCGGATCCATCCTTCCCCCTCACCGATCTCAGGCAGAGTGGCAGCGGATCCATCCTTCCCCCTCACCGATCTCAGGCAGAATGGCAGCCGATCCCCCCTTCCCCCTCACTGATCTCAGGCAGAGTGGCAGCGGATCCATCTTTCCCCCTCACCGATCTCAGGCAGAGTGGTAGCGGATCCATCCTTCCCCCTCACCGATCTCAGGCAGAGTGGCAGCGGATCCATCTTTCCCCCTCACCGATCTCAGGCAGAGTGGCAGCGGATCCATCCTTCCCCCTCACCGATCTCAGGCAGAATGACAGCCGATCCCCCCTTCCCCCTCACCGATCTCAGGCAGAGTGGCAGCAGACCAAAAGAGAAAACACCCGGAAATCTCAGCAGGTCTGGCAGCATCTGTAAGGAGAGAAAAGAGCTGACATTTCAAGTCCAGGTGACCCTTTGTCAAAGCTAAAAGGCATAGAAAGTGGGAGATATTTATACTGCAGGGTGAGGAAATGAAAGATGAGCCATAGCCACAGAAACCAGGGGAAAATACTGCTAATGGCTGTCCCCAGAGAGATTAAAGCGTGTGAATGGTCAAACGGCAGAGAAGCTGTAAACTGTGACAGATGGAGATTTTGGGGGAGGGGGAGGAAAGGGGACAGAGGTAGAATGTAGAAAAGGGTAAGTGGGGGGGGGGGGAGAGAAAATGTAAGGGAAGTGGGATGAAGTAGGGGGAAGGAAAGAGTGAGGGGGAAAAAAAATGAAGAAAGACCATAAAGAAATAAAAGGTAGAGAACAGTAAAAAATTAAACAAAATAGAATGAAAACAAAGGGAGCTGAGATGGGGTAAAGCAAATCATCTGAAGTTGTTGAATTCGATGTTGAGACCGGAAGGCTATAAGATGCCTAGCCAGAAGATGAGATGCTGTTCCTCCAGTTTGCGTTGAGCTTCACTGGAATATTGCAGTAGGCCAAGGACAGACAGGTGGGCATGGGAGCAGGATCGTGTGTTAAAATCGTAAGCAACCGGAAGGTCAGGGTCCTGACTGCGCACAGATTGAAGGTGCTCAGCAAAGCGATCACCCAGTCTACGCTTGGTCTCTCTGATATACAGGAGACCACATTGGGTGCAGCAAATGCAATAGACCAAATTGAAAGAGGTGCAAGTGAAACACTGCTTAACCTGGAATGAATGGCAGCGAACCCCCCTCCACGGGCATCTACCCACCCCCCCCCACCCCCGGCCCCTCAGAAAAATGGCAGACGGCAGAAACGGAGGTGGGAGTTCAAGCTGCGCTCGCCAGTGGCCATTTTTACAACTCTCTCACCTGTATACCAGTTTCATTGAGGACTGGAAAATATTGCTCCGTGTCTGTAGTAGAGTTCCAGAAGAAACCTGAGGGAAATAAATTGATGAGAATGGTGATTTTGACAGTCACTGGTGAAGAATGACTTTGCTCCAGCAGCCTAATGTCCCTCAGGGAAGGAAATCTGCCATTCTTACCTGATCTGGCCTACATGTGACTCCAGACCCACAGCAATGTGATTGACTCTTGTATGCCCTCAGGGATGGGCAATAAATGCTGGCTCAGCCAGCGATGCCCACATCCCATGAACGAATTTTTTAAAAGTTGCGAAAGTCTCCCACAATTTATACAAGACTCTGAACTGCGAGACAGTGAAGCTCTGGAATGGTGCGGCAGCTCATTCTCTGCATGGCGGTGCCCATGCTGCTGCTGCCAGAGCCATTGATGCTCTTGATCATCTTAACCCTCATCTGAGTTTGCAAGTTAAACAGCACTCTTGCTGATCTGATGATTACAGCTCGAAGCTGGAGACCTCCAAAGTCGTGAAAGTAACCTCTCACACAAGTGGTGTGAACAAAGCCTTTCACACAATCAAACAAAAAAGCAGCTGTGAGGTTTCAGCAATTATTGGTGTATTTCTCTGTTATTTCTGCAGCCCCTCAATTGCCGCAGTGTTCAGACATTTGGCTTTTACTGGTGAGTTTCAGGAAGTCTGGGAAATCCCTATGCCCGCAGTGAAATTCTGAAACCATGTTAATGCTGGCCTTAGAGTACTGTTAACATTGAAATTGACAATGTGTCTCTCCTGAAGGTGCTGGTTGCAAACAGCCTAGCACACTGCAGTTAAATGCAAAAGTTGACAGGTTGGACCTGGCTTCCTGATGTTTTGTCTGTTTCCAAGTTTTTAGCAGCCACCACCTGCTCCGCAATCCATGCAAACCTGCAAGTAAAAAAATCATCACCCCCTCCCTTTGCATCATAACATCCTTTATTAATGAGGTGGTGTTGTGCATGGATATCTGATGACTGGGAGTGTTTCAATATTGACAGCATTGTCACGAACTAGAGTTAAACCAGCAGCAGTCACTGACACATCAAATATGGGTCTACCCATCTGCCAGTCTTTGATTTGATTTATTATTGTCGCATGTATTAGTATACAGTGAAAAGTATTGTTTCTTGTGCCCTGTGTAGAGAAACCATACCATTCATGGAGAAGGAAAGGAAAGAGTGCAGAATGTAGTGTCCCAGTCATGGCGAGGGTATAGAGAAAGAGCAACTTAATATAAGGTAGTCCATTCAAAAGTCTGATGGCAGCAGGGAAGAAGCTGTCCTTGAGTCAGTTGGTATGTGACCTCAGACTTTTGCATCATTTTCCCGAGGGAAGAAGGTGGAAGCGATTATATCTAAAATGTGTGGGGTCCTTGCTTTTCCAAGGCAGCGGGAAGTGCAGACAGAGTCAATGGATGTCTTGCAGAACACACCACATTTACCTTTGTGTGGTTGCTGGCTGCACAATAGATTGGTTATGAGAGATGGCATCTAAAGACCAGCATCAAAATGCCTTGTGTGCTACAACCTGAATCTTTAGCAGCAGTGGTGAGAGCTTAGAAATTGCTTCACAATATTAGTGGATGGACGAGAATGTCACTCCTATAATGTAAATGAGTTAACATTTCCATTAAAATGATAGACAAAGGAAGGTCATGCCAATTTGTTAAGTGCTTGGAAGGTTGATATTGCCGACGGTATCTTTTGAGTTTATGCTCCCAATAAAACGTGAGTTAAGCTCCCCAGCATCCTATGAAACTACCCCATTGTGAATCCAGCAGTATCTCATAGCGTGTGATGCAGCAATACAATGCTGAAATGGACAGCACTCTCCAGAGTTGAATTTCTGTAATGTTTTACTGGTTAACTGGTTCAACATTGTAAACATTCTGAACAACTTCACAGTATCTGGAGAATGCAATTTCAGCAAGACAAGGACAGAATGTCCCTTTAATATATAGAAGAAAGGGAACCTCTTGCTCCAGCAAATAATAATCACGTACAAAAAAAGACAAATTGACACATACATTAACTTATCTTTTACATGAAACAACATGATCATTACCTTGTTTGTGCAATTAAACTTTTCAAAAGGTATCAATTTTACTCAGCAATGGAAGGTATTGGCTCTTCTGTAGTGTTATTGATATTTACTGGTCTTTCAGTTGTGCATAGTTCTCAGCTGAAGTTGTCAGATATATCCAGCAGAAAGAGATTGAAGTTCAATATGTATATTTAATTTGTTACAGCGCATGTACTGAGATCATGTACTTTGATAGTTGTGGGGAATCAAGGAGTGTTCCTTGTTTTATGATTACTAGCAGCAGTTTGTGAACATATGGAAAAAATTAGCATAGTTTATAACTAGCTAACGAGAGGGATATTGCCATTCAAAACATCTTTACTGTCTGATGATGAATTACTAATGAATTTTCCATCAGATGCTGAATGCGTGTGTGCATACAGTGAAACTTCACTCTAATCACCTTTAGGAACTCATACACATTCAAGTCACGATCACTAAATAGCTGTGTGGTAAAGAGTGCCTGTTCTAAGTGTGGGATCATCTTGTGCAGCTGCCAGGATGACTCCTGAGGCTGGGTGAGGCAACCAATAACATGGGGCCCGATTCTCCCATCGGCTAGTCTTCTTCCATCCTGCGTTTTTTGGAGTGTCAGGTTGGGAGATGCGCGTGTCGGCCATTTTGTGGGATTTGCACATGCATTCCCGACACATGCGCATCTCCCACAGCCGGAGAATAGGCGCAGTTTGGGGGGGGGGGATCAGCGGAGGGGGCGCTCGTGTGGGGAGGATCATCACTGCTGAGGGGGGCCTGGAGATTGCAGTGCTGCTGGCCACGATCGGACCACGATCTGACCGTGGAGGTGTTGGGAGGGACAGCACTGCGAGGGTCTTGGGCTGGCCAGCGATTGAGCTGGACAGCTAACTGGAGTCTGACAGTTTGGGGCAACTGCGCATGCACAGAGGATAAGTCCCGCCCCCCCCCCGTGCTTTTAATGATATTCGCAATTGTAATGTCTGCATTGCACAGAGTGTGGGAGATTTGGGTCTGAACTCTGACTGAAAAAACAATCGTGAATTACACAATTTTTCTCGCCAATTCAGCACTTAGAATTTTTGGGGGAGAATCGGGCCCATGATGTGTGATTATCCTTATTTGTGCACATTCGCAGAATCACAGAATCCTTACAGTACAGAAGGAGGCCTTCAGCTCATTGAGCCTGCACTGGCTCACTGAAGGAGGGTTCTACCTAGTCCCACTCCCCCCCCTTTTTCCTGTAACCTCGCACATACTTTCCTTTCAGATAACAATCCAATTCTCTTTCGAATATCTCAATCAAACTTGTCTCCGCCAACCTCTCAGGAAGTCAGGTGAAAACATTTTTCCTCATGTCCCTTCTACTCCTTTTGCTCATTGTTTTGAATCTGTGCCCTCTCGTTCTTTATGTACTGTTACCTTTGTACAAATCATTCATTTTCTTCTCCACATGCCATACTCGTTCTCACCATATCCTTTCCACATACCATGTCTCCCTCACATTATCACTCTCCTCTCATTCCACCCCACCCCAATTCTCTCACCTGCCATGCACCTTCTGGCCAAACTTTCTTCCACTGTCTTTTTCTTTGCTCCACCTCACTTGTGCTCTCTCTCCACCACTCATACTCCCTCCTTCCAATAACACTTTCTCACTCCCAACCCATGTGTGTGACCCCCACTTGTGCTTGCTTTCCCTGCTCTCCCTCTCTCTACCTGACTCGCGCTCTCCCCCATTTTTCTGTCCCCCACTCTCTCTTCCCCTATTTTCTCTAGTTCCAGTGCTCTTGCGCTGTCCCACGCACCCGCTCTCCCTCATACCCACTCTTCCTCGCACCCACTCTTCCTCACACCCACTCTCCCACCCCCCCAGTCTCTCTCTTGCCCCCAGTCTCTCTCTCTCGCTCCCCCCCCACTCTCTCACTCTCTCACTCTCTCGCCCCCCCCAGTTTTTCTCTCTCTCTTGCCCCCCCAGTCTCTCTCTCTCTCTGTCTCGCTCCCACCACAGTCTCTCTCTCTCTCTCTCTCTCTGTCTCTCGCCCCCAGTCTCTCTCTCTCTCACTCCCCATTCTCTCTCTCTCGCCCTCCCCCCAGTCTCTCTCTCCCTCGCCCCCTAGTCTCCCTCGCTCTTGCCCCCCCCCAGTCTCTCTTTCTCTTGCTGCCCCAGTCTCTCTCCCACTCTCCCTCTCACCTTCCCCCCAGTTTCTCTCTCACCTTCAGTCTCTCTCTCTCTCTCTCTCTCTCTCGCCTTCAGCCTCTCTTCTCCCCCAAGTCTCTCTCTCTTGCCCCCCAGTCTCTCCCTCTTGCTCCCCCAGTTTCTCTCTCGCCCTCAGTCTCTCTCTCTCCCTCTCACCCCCAATCTTTCTCTTTCCCTCTCTCGCCCTCAGTCTCTTTCTCTCTCTCTCTCCCCCCAGTCTCTCTCTCTCTCTCGCCCTCAATCTCTCCTCCCTCTCTCTCGCCCTCAGTGTCTCTCTCTCTCTTGCCCCCCCAGGCTATCTCCCTCTCACACATCCCCAGTCTCTCTCCTTCTCTCACCCTCAGTCTCTCTCTCTCTCTCTCGCCCTCAGTTTCTCTCCCTCCCTCTCTCACCCTCAGTCTCTCTCACTCTCTCGCTCCCCCCAGTCTGTCTCACTCTCTCACTCCCCCCAGTCTCTCTCTCACTCCCCCCCAGTCTCTCTCTCTCGCTCCCCCCAGTCTCTCTCTCTCTCTCTCTCACTCCCTCCAGTCTCTCTCTCTCTCGCTCCCCCCAGTCTCTCTCTCTCATTCCCCACTCTCTCTTTTCTCTTGCCCCCCCTCCCCCCACCCCCCAGTCTCTCTCTCTCCTGCTCCCCCAAGCCTCTCTCTCTCTCTCTCTCGCTCCCCCCAGTCTCTCTCTCTCTCTCTCTCTCGCTCCCTCCAGTCTCTCTCTCTCTCACCGCCCCCCCTCCCAGTCTCTTTCGTTCTTGCCCCCCCCAGTCTCTCTCCCCATTTCTTTCCACCCTCAGTCCCTTACTCACTCTCTCTCTCTCTCTCTCTCTTTCACCCGGGTGGTCTGTTAAATGTATTTCAGAATGGAAGCACACATTGATGCAAACAAGGTGTAAAAAAATCAACACAGTTAAATTTGGAAACTAAATATACATACTTTGTTAAAAAAAACATTGGATGTGAAATAATTATAGTAATTCCTCCCAACTCATCTCTATTGCTTAAAAGTCAGACTTTGAATCTGAACATTGACAGGTTTCTGTCACTTTTTTAAAAATATATATGAATATACTTTTATCTTGATATCCTTTCTTTAACATCCAAAATCCTCCACATCGAATTCAATGTCTATTTGACATACTTCATCGACTGCCTAATATACCAAAGGGAGCCCACTTGGCTGAAGCTACCAACTTCCTAATTGAGGATGTGTGGATTTGCAGCCTCCTGACTCAAATAGTCCATTTCTTTTAGCACATTCGTCACTGTCAAACTCTGACTTATAGACACACATTCTATTACTTAATGGTAATACAATCCTGACTACACTAATTGTAGATTTAGCCCACGTGTTTTCCTGTTTTTTTAAAAATAGTAAATGAGGAAAAATTGTAATTAATGTTAATGTTTTCATAATTGAAGATTAACCTAGCCGCCAGACATCATGGGCTAAATTTAATGGCTAAAAAGCAAAACCCTGCTGAGTTTGCAATTGGGCCTCCTGGGGTGGAGAGTGCAGGGGGGTGCGGGGGAAGGAGGTCCCTCATTCAATGCCACTCTGTGTGGTTGAGGGACCCTGCATCGGAAAATGAGGGGCACACTGAGAGCCGCCCCTCTCTCCCCCTAGCCTGCAACCCCATGACATCCTCAATCATACATGGCCTGGGTGCCTTGGCAACCCTAGATCTCTGCTGGTTGCATTACTGGTAGTAGCCACGACTCCCAGTGGCACAGACTGGCTGTGGAGATCTCTCTGCTGGCCTCTGAATGGCTGGCAGTGCTTGTTGGGGGTTGGTGTGGCAATGTTTTCACTCCTGTGTTCTTAGTCCCAGAGAAGATTGGACAGTTAGATGTCGAATTGGCACTTACTTGTGGCAGGCTTTCACCAATGGTGAACGATGCAAGGTTCCCACCAGTTCTTTAGCTTGTGGGTGAGACCCTCATTACCAACATTAAATTTCTTCCTGAATGTGTTGTATTTTATTAGCAAATACTAGTACAATTACTATGGAGGTAGATATCTGTTGTTTATTATTGATAGCGAAATTGTGCATGTGCTTGGGGTTTAATCATAGAATCCTACAGTGCAGAAGGAGGTCATTTGGCCCATCGAGTCTGCACCGACCACAATCCCACCCAGGCCCTATCCCCATTAACCCATAATCCTATGCATTTACCATAGCTAGTCCCACTGAGACTAAGGGGCAATTTAACATGGCCAATCCACCTAACCCACACGTTTTTGGACTGTGGGAGGAAACCCACGCCGACATGCAGAGAAAGTACAAACTCCACACAGCCAGTAACCCAAGCTGGGAATCGAACCTGGGTCCCTGGTGTTATGGGGTAGCAGTGCTAACCACTGTGCCACCATACTGCCCTGTCTAGTTGTTAATAGAGAACAGGGGAAACCTTTCCTCCCAATTAGAAAGCACCATCCATATTAATTAAGATATTGGGAAACTTTAGAAGTATGCAGAGGTAAAAATTGTGCAGCTAAATTGTCGAAAATGACCTTGGTCCCTTTATAAAAAATCTTGCTCATATCCCTCACCTTTCCTTTTATCTGCATTTGTTTCTTTTGCTGTGATTTCTTTGCACAGCCGTGCTTTTTTATTATTCTCTTGTTTTTCTGTCCTTTTGCCGATGTTGTCTAAAAAAGGGGAACGAGACTGGACTGTCTTCAAAGTTGAAATAAAAACAAAAAAAAAATGTTGAAGAAATGCAGCAGATCCTCCCATATCAGAAGAAAAATATATTAATGTTTTTTGGTGTGGACTTTTCACAAGGGCTGAAGGATTCGCTCATCTCCACTTTATAGATACCAGCTGATCTCTTGTGGGTTTCCAGAATTTTCTGTTGGCTTTTTCAGCAACTGTGGTTTTTCATTTTACTGGAAGGAGATAAAATCTGATGACAGAATGGAAAATGGACACTGGGTTGGTAATCGAAAAGGGGTGTGAAATTGCTTTAAGAAGGGAAAGCAAAGTTGACGTTTCATTAAAGTGGCTAAGTGAACCTGGCATTATTAGGTTAGAGAGAAGGAAAGAGGCTGATATTAAGTTGGAGAGCAGAATGCAATCTAACCTTGGGTTAAGGAGTCAGTACAGGCTTTATGTCACTTCTGAAAGACTGCATTTATACAGATTCTTGTCATGTCCTCAGGATGTCTCGAAGCTCTCTTAACAATCATTGGATTACATTTGAAGTCCAGTTACCTTTGCAGAAAAGGCAGTAAAAGACTGTAGTAAGCCTTCAATATTGATATGTGATTGACAGCATAATGGTGTAAAGTCAGCCACGACAGATGAAAAGAACAAATGCAGTTTCTCTTCAAGTTGCGCACTTAAGCCCAATGAGTATAAGAAAGGCACTTGTTAACTTGTGTCCTTCATTTTATATTTCTATTGCGATAAAAAAAGGAGAGTGAGTCAAAGAGGTAAATGTTACTATCCATGCATTGTGGCTTTCACCTCTGATAAATGTAAAACCGAAGTCAGCTGTACACTTATACCTGTAAATACAAAGTGAAATAGGCCATACATATCCTGTACTAAGCCACTCCAGCGACCTAAATTTTCTAAGATTAGCAATTCCTTATCAATACTAAAATAAATAAATGAATTAATTCATCAATTCTGGAGTTAAACACAGAGACTGCAATTTTCTTCTTCAGTGATCACTCGCTATTGAATATGATTGTCCACCTAAGCAACTGTGTTACTGGTCATGGGTTCTGTGGGTCCTTGCATGGCTGATGAGCTCAATCCTAGAGTGGCATCTTCGACCGCACACTTGGCAGGTGTTTCTGAGAGGTGGAATTGGTCCTTGGACTCAAGATCATTGACATTCCTCATTCATGATCCTTTAGCGGACCTCCTCTTATCATCAGGTGTTTTTGAAGAATTGGGCCCCTTCAATCAGGAGCTTCCTCCAGGTAGATCTCTTCTAAGCAAGAGTCTCCCAAGCATTGATGTCTATGGTGCATTACTTGAAGTAAGTCTTAATGGTGTTTTTGAAGTGCTTCCTTTCTCCTCCTCTTGTTTGGGTGCCTTCCTTGAGCTGGGCGAAGGAAGTTTGCTTTGGCATTAGGGACTCTCTGGCATCCTAGGCAGTTGGCCAGCCTAGTGGAGTTGGTTCTGGATGATCATGGCCTGGTTGTTGGTGCTCTTGGCTCCTTTAAGGACGCTGATGTTAGTATGACTGTCCTCCAAGCTGATGTAGAGAATCCATCTCAGACAATGTTGATGGTACTTCTCCAGGGCCTTGAGGTGGCATCTGTACATAGTCCAGGTTTCTGAACCGTATAGAAGAGTTGGGAGAATGACTGCATTATACACAAAGATTACAGAGTATAGGAATGAGATAGAGAATCTGGTGAACTGGTGCGGCAACAATAATCTCTCCCTCAATGTCAACAAAATGAAGGAGATTGTCATCAGCTTCAGGAAGCTTAAAGGAGAATATGCCCCTGTCTACATCAACGGGGACGAAGTAGAAAGGGTCAAGAACTTCAATTTTTTACGTGTCCAGATCACCAACAACCTGTCCTGGCCTCCCCATGCCGACACTATAGTTAAGAAAGCCCACCAATGTCTCTACTTTCTCAGAAGTCGAAGGAAATTTGGCATGTCAGCTACAGCTCTCACCAACTTTTACAGATGCACCATAGAAAGCATTCTTTCTGGTTGCATCACAGCTTGGTATGGCTCCTGTTCTGCCAAGACCGCAAGGAACTACAAAAGGTTGTGAATGTAGCCCAATCCATCACGCAAACCAGCCTCCCATCCATTGACTCTGTCTACACTTCCCACTGCCTCGGCAAAGCAGCCAGTATAATTAAGGACCCCATGCACCCCGGGCATTCTCTCTTCCACCTTCTTCCGTTGGGAAAAAGATACAAAATTCTGAGGTCATGTACCAACCGACTCAAGAACAGCTTCTTCCCTGCTGCTGTCAGACTTTTGAATGGACCTACCTTGCATTAAGTTGATTTTTCTCTACACCCTAGCTATGACTGTAACACTACATTCTGCACTCTCTCATTTCCTTCTCTATGAACGGTATGCTTTGTGTAGCATGCAAAAAAACAATACTTTTCACTATATGTTAATACATGTGAAAATAATAAATCAAATCAAATCAAAAGATCTTAGTATCAGCATGGATGTCACGGATGTCGAACCTTTCATCATTATGCGTGCTGGGGCGGCACGGTGGCGCAGTGGTTAGCACTGCTGCCTCACAACGCCAGGGATCTGGTTCGATTCCCGGCTTGAGTCACTGTGTGTGCAGAGTCTGCATGTTCTCCATGTGTCTGCATGGGTTTCTTCCGGATGCTCTGGTTTCCTCCCACACTCCAAAAAGACATGCAGGTTAGGTGCATTGGCCACGCTAAACTTTCCCTTAGTGTACCCGAGCAGGGGCAGGAGTGTGGCAACTAGGGGATTTTCACAGTAACTTCATTGCAGCGTACGTCTACTTGTAACTAATAAATAAACTAAAAGGTGGCGTTCGCGGATTGGATACGATTTTGGATTTCTGGATCAATGTCAGCCTTAGATGAGAAGTGAGTCCCCAGGTAGGGAGATGTTCCACGTTTGGAAGGGTCACTCCGTAGATATTGAATCTTCTTGAGGTTGAGGCCGTAAATGATTCTTTGGAATGCTTTAGCGATGATGTCAAGCATAATTTAGAGATTCTCTTTTTCTAAATTATCAATTTCCTGGGGATTATCATTCACTAGAAACTGAACGGGACCAGCTATATAACAATGGTGGCTACAAGGGCAGGAGAGGCTGGGAATTCTGTGGTAAGTATCTCACTTCCTGACTCCCCAAAGCCATCTACTAGGCACAAGTCAGGACTGTAATGGGATGCTCCCCACTTGCCTGGATGAGTGCAGCTCCAACAACACTCAAGAAACTCTACAGAATCCAGGACAAACAGACCACTTTACTGGCAGGCCATCCACCGGCTTAACCATTGATCCCCTTCACCACTGATACACAGAGGCAGCAGTATGTACCAGCAATAAGGTGCATGGCAGCAACTCACCAAAGCACTTTTGACAGCACCTACCAAACCTATGAACTCTGCAACCTTGTAGAAGCAAGTGGGGTTGAGAATAGGTGGATGGGGGAGGGGTTGGTAATTGGCAATGCATCAGGATCCTGGCTCTAACCTGCCAACTTGTGTATTTAACTGTAGTATGTTAGGCTACGTGTGAAGAAGCTCTTAGGAGAGATAAGTTGTTAATTTCAATATATCCACCAGCTCATTTACAGGAAGAGGTCTTTTGTAATTTAATTGTGCATGTACAGATTTCTTGGTATTCCTGGAAATCACCAGTAAAAACAAGGCAAAATACAACAGCAATTGAAGGAGCTGAAGACATGACAAAGAAATATGTCAATAAGCACTGAAATCTCACCACTGCTTTCTTGTCTGATTGTGTAAAAGGCTTTGTTCTTGTGCTGAGAGGTTGCTTTAGAATTTTGGCGGTTTGTATGTCCGATCTCTATCTTGTCTAATCTATCAGGTCAGTGTGTGCTGCTGATGCTGTTTTACTTTGTACCTTAGATGAGGACTCAGATGACCAGAAGCAAGAGGAACAGAAGCAACACAGCTTACGACTCACAGAACTACCACTCCATAGAAGAGGTGCAGCTTGAAAGAGGCCATACTCCTAACGCAGAGTGTACAAGCAAGGGGATGCAGTGGTGTAGTGGTATTGTCACTGGACTAGTAATCCAGAGATCCAGGGTAATGCTCTGGGAACCTGGGTTCAAATCCCACCACAGCAGATGGTGAAATTTGAATTCATTAAAAATCTGGAATTAAAAGTTTGATTATGGCCATGAAACCATTGTTGATTGTTGTAAAAACCCATCTAGTTCAGTGATGTCCTTTAGGGAAGGAAATCTGCTGACCTTAACGTGTCTGGCCTACATGTGACTCCAGACCCATAGCAATGTGGTTGACCTTTAACTGCCCTCAGGAATGGACTATAAATGCTGGCCCAGCCAGCGACACCCACATCCCATGAATGAATAACAAAAAAAGCAGACGGTAAGCTTCCTCTACACCAGACATAAAGTCATAGAATCATACAGCACAGAAGAGGCCCACCTAATCCCATCTGCCAGCAATTGGCCCATAGCCCTGAATGTTCTGATGTGCAAGTGCTCATCCAGATACTTTTTAAAGGATGTGAGGCAACCTGCCTCCACCACTCACAGGCAGCAATTTCCAGACCGTCACCACCCTCTGGGTAAAAAGGCTTTTCCTCACCTCCTCCCAAACCTCCTGCCCCTCACATTGAACCTATGTCCCGCCGTGACTGACCCTTCAATGAAGGGAAATAACTGCTCCTCATCCACTCTGTCTATGTCCCTCATAATCGTGTACACCTCGATCAGGTCGCTCCTCAGTCTTCTCTACTCCAATGAAAACAACCAAAGCTCACCCAAGGTAAAAGCAAAATACTGCAGATGTTGGAATCTGAAACAAAAACAGAAAATGCTGGAAAGTCTAAGCAGGTTTGACAGCATCTGTGGAGAGAGAACAGAGCCAACATTTTGAATTTGGATGACCCTTTGTCAGAGCTAAGAGCAAAAACAATTAGAAAAGATTTATCCTATGAAGGTGGAGGGGTCTGTAATAGGATAACGGGAAAGTAAATGAGGATGAAGAAGGCTGAGAGAGGTGCTCTAAGTGTCTATTAAGCGATCAGAATGTGCGAATGGTAGAACAGCGGTACAGATGGTTAAGGCAGTTGCCCTGAGGAAGGTGGGGGGACGGGGGAGAGTTAGAAGGAAAGCAGGAATGGAGAAGTGGAAAAATAAATGAGAAAGAAGGATGATGAAAATGGATGAATGAGATGAATAGAAGAAACAGAATGCAATAAAATAAATGGAAATGGGGTGTAGGTGGAGATGATAGTTCATGCTCTGAAGTTGTTGAACTCAATGTTCTGTCTGGAACATAAGAACATAACAGCTTAAGAACTAGGAGCAGGAGTAGGCCATCTGGCCTCTCGAGCCTGCTCCTCTATTCAATAAGATCATGGCTGATCTTTTCATGGACTCAGCTCCACTTACCCAGCCGCTCACCATTACCCTTAATTCCTTTACTGTTCAAAAATTGATCTATCCTTGCCTTAAAAACATTCAATAAAGTAGCCTCAACTGCTTCACTGGACAGGGAATTCCACAGACTCACAACCCTTTGTGTGAAGAAGTTCCTCCTCAACTCAGTCCTAAATTTACTCCCCCTTATTTTGAGGCCATGCCCCCTAGTTCTAGTTGTAAAGTACTGTAAAGTACCCAATTGGAAGATGAGGTGCTGTTCATCCAATTTGCGTTGGGATTCACTAGAACATTGCAAAAGGCCAAGGACGGACATGTGGACAAGTGATGTGTTGAAGTGGTAAGTGACAGGAAGATCTGGGTCCTGCTTGCGGACAGACCAACGATGTTTTGCAAAACGGTGACCCAGTCTACGTTTGGTCTCTCCGATGTAGAGTAGAACTCATTGGGAGCAGCCAATGCAAAAGACCATTTAAAGGAGGTGTATGTGAAGCGCTGCTTCACCTGAAAGGGGTGTTTGGGACCTGAGACAGTGAGCAGGGAGGAGGTAAAGGAGCAGGTGTTGCACCTTCTACGATTGCATGGGAAGGTGCCATGGACAGGAGGTGAGGTGTTGGGTGTGATGGAGGAGTGGACCAGGGTGTCCCAGAGAGAACGGACTCTGCGGAATGCTGACAGGAGTAGTGAGGGGAAGATGTGTTGAGTAGTGACATCATGCTAGATTTGGTGAAAATGGCGGAGGATGATCCTTTGAATGCAGAGGCTGATGGGGTGAAAACTAAGGACAAGGGGACCCTATCATGGTTCTGGGAGGGATGGGAGGGGATGAGAGCAGTGGCTCATGGGACTAGTTGGATGCGATTGAGAGCCCTGTCAACCACTGTAGGTGGAAAACCACGATTGAGGAAGAAGGAACATATTAGCAGCTGTGGACAATGGTCTGTTTGAGGTTGCGCGGTTGTTTGAAGGCAAGAAGTGGGGGTGTGGGGATGGCCTTGGCGAGATGTTCGTCTTCATCAATGACATGTTGAAGGCTCCGGAGGAGATGCCATAGCTTCTCCGCTCCGGGGAAGTACTGGACGACGAAGGGTACTCCGCACACATGAGGACGGCCTAAACCGGGATCTTGGGTTCATGTCACACTATCAGTAACCCCCACTGCTTGCCTTCTGGACTTGCAGAATCTCAGTGGCTGTCCTGTCTGGAGACAATACACATCTCTTTAACCTGTGCTTATTGCTCCCTCCACTCATATTGTCTGTATCTTTAAGACCTGGTTGGCTGTAGAGATTCGCATTCTAATCAGTATTCTGTAACTTGATTTTGTGTCTCTGTGCCCTGTTTGAGAGCAGATTTCCACTCCATCTGACGAAGGAGCAGCGCTCCAAAAGCTAATGGTATTTGCTACCAAATAAACCTGTTGGACTTTAACCCGGTGTTGTTAAAACTCTTACTGTATTTACCCCAGTCCAACGCTAGCATCTCCACATCATAAGCCCTCCATATACATAGGATCTGCTCAGATGAGGAGGAATGTAACAGACACTTACAGACGCTAAAAGATGCCCTCGTAAGAACAGGATATGGCGATCGACTCATCGATCGACAGTTCCAACACGCCACAGTGAAAAACCGCACTGATCTCCTCAGCATACAAATACGAGACACGGCCAACAGAATACCCTTCGTCATTCAGTACTTCCCTGAAGTGGAGAAGCTACGACATCTTCTTCGGAACCGTCAACATGTCATCAATGAAGACTAACATCTCGCCAAGGCCATCCCCACGCCGGCACTACTTGCCTTCAAACAACCACGCAATCTCAAACAGACCATTGTTCGCAGCAAACTACCCAGCCTTCAGGAGAACAGTGACCACGACACCACACAACCCTGCCACAGCAAGCTCTGCAAGACGTGTCGGATCATCGACACGGATGCCATCATCTCAGGTGAGAACACCATCCACCAGGTACACGGTACATACTCCTGTGACTCGGCCAATGTTGGCTACCTGATAAGCTGCAGGAAAGGATGTCCCGAGGCATGGTACATTGGGGAAGCCATGCAGACGCTATGATAACAGATGAATGAACACCACTCGACAATCACCAGGCAGGATTCCTGTTAGGGAACACTTCAGCAGTCAAGGGCATTCAGCCTCAGATCTTCGGGTAAGCGTTCTCCAAGGCGGCCTTCAAGACACACGACAACGCAGAATCGTCGAGCAGAAACTAATAGCCAAGTTCCGCACACATGAGGGCGGCCTCAACCAGGATCTTGGGTTCATGTCATGCTACCTGTAACCATTTGGCCTGGGCTTGCAAAATCTTACTAACTGTCCAGGCTTGAGACAATTCACACCTCTTTAACCTGTGCTTAACCCTCTCTCCACTCGCATTGTCTGCACCTGTAAAGACTTGATTATCTGTTAAGGCTCGGATCCAACCATTATCTTGTAATTGAGTCTGTGTCTATATATGCCCTGTTTGTGAACCCAACTCTCCACTCACCTGATGAAGGGGCAGCACTCCGAAAGCTCGTGCTACCAAATAAACCTGTTGGACTTTAACCCCGTGTTGTGAGACCTCTTCCTGTATTTACATAAATGACAAATAATAGGGGGGCCCAACACATATCCTTGTGGTACGCCACTGGACACTGGCATTTGTAGCTTGCTGGATAAAGATATATTGCCATGTTTTACCTATGGTGTCAAAGTCAGCACAACCGTTGACAACTTTGCCTCTGGTACTTTCCGTACACTGCCAAAGACATTTGCAGCATTTCACAGTCAGCAGCCCACAGTGCTAGGCAGGAGCTTGGTATGTTTGCCAGGGCATGCAATTATGTACACTTTGCACTGATGATGCCAACTGAAGTGAACGGGATCTTGGGATTTGTGCCTTCAGCTGGCTTGGCACAAATGGAGGGTGTCATTAATGTGCACGTGTGGCAATTAAATCACCAAGGAATATTCATCAACTGCAAGGGTTTCCACTCCATCAGTGTGCAGCTGGTGTGTGACCATACAAAGATGTTTATTCAGGTGTATGCAAGATTCCCAGTCAGCTGCCGTAATGCTTTTATCCTGCTTCCGTTCGCGCTCTGAGATCATTTCTGTTACTGGCTGGCTACTCAGTGACAAGGAATACTCACTAAAACATTGGTAATGGCAGCAATGAAGACCCCAACCAATGAGCCCCAGAACCAATACAATGAGAGCCAGAAGACAACCAAATGTGTCATTGAGCAGGCTATCAGCATGCTGATGATACACTTCAGGTGACCGAGTGTTGTCATATTGGTTAGTCTAGCTTTAGAATGATTACTACGACATTTGGTATGTTCAAACAATAACTGATATATTTTATACACTATTTGGGTTTTGGAATGTAAACAGCCTGATTGGCACCTCAGGCTTTCCATAGTCATGTGATCATGTCATGAGTCTGCCCCTGGAGGCAGACATTTTACGATCAATATATACCTCATACAGAAACAGACTAATGAAAACTTCTGTCCTTATACTTGCAACATGGTGTCAGTAATGAGTGGTTAAAAAATAGAAGCCTGAAAAAGGAGCAGAGAAATAACTGAGAAGGCAGGAACACAGGTTCAAACTCTGCAACAACACTAAAGCTGCAGAATAGAACAAAGGAAAACAAAGGCTGCAAGTGGACAGCTCAGAAAGGCACACAGAAAAGGGCAAAGCTGTAAAAAAGCTTAAAATAAAGTACAAAAGTAAAGTACACAGAGGCTGCAAATGAAATTACTGGTTGCAGAGAAAAGGGCAAACGAAAAACACACACAAGCTGTAAGTGAAGTTATTGACTGCAAAGGAAGAGGAAACACCAACAAAAAATGTAAGTGAATTCTTGAGTGAGTAAAAATGGCTGCAGTAAGTTTTCCAATCACATCCCCAGACCAGTTGAAACATAACGTATGGAAAAACTGGTGGATTTTCCACTTAAAATGGCAAAATGATGAGATTGCAATAGATTAGATTAAAAAGCCTGAACCAACAAGAATAGCCACACAGATAACTCTGCTGGCAAGGGACTGCTACAAAGTGTTTCTCACCTTGAATCCAACAGATGAGCAAAGAAAAAAGACAGCCAAGATTTTGAAAGGCTTAAATTTACCTGAGTGATTGTCTCATATGGAATATATGTATTCAACACTAGAGTTCAGAGTAAGAGCGAGACCATTGAACAGTTCATCACACTGTAACACAGCAGGCAGAATCATGTGAATTTGGAATGCTAAAATTTTATCTAATTAACAATAGATTGGTCCACAGCATGAGAGACCCCTCGATGAGAGCAAGTCTACTGAAAGAGGAGTAACTGACACTGAAGAAAGTGATAGATGTGTGTTGAAATGCAGAAGTTCTGAAAGGTCAGTTAGAGCATATATATGGCAGGGCAAAATAAGAGATGCATTATGCTGGGGGACAGTCTGAGCCGAAACAGCAGAGCATTTGCAGACAAAGAGTCAGATGCAAATACTATGGAGAACAGTGTACAGTACACAGGAAAAGAAGGACAGCTCCAGGGGGAGGTAACAATATTCAAGTAAACCACCAGATGATTGCTGACCACATAAGTGCAATGACATAAGCAAGCCAAAGGATCTACAGGAAAATATTCATATCAGAGCTCAACTGAAAGCTGAAGGGTAAGATTCTAGCTGAGTACGTACCTTTTAAAATGTACAATATACTGAAGTCTTCAATGAGTCAAGCTGTGCAAGATCTGACCTAATAAATTTCAAAGACAATTAAAGGTACCAGGAGAAAAGAATGACCCTCTTTTCCACAGCTGGCAACTCGAAGCAGAAGTTGAAAAAACTCAACCAGATATACCGGTGCAATTGCAGGCATATCCAAATAACAAGCAAAGCTGCTCCTTCATAGCAATCGTCTGGTCTGGGAGAAGGGATTTCAACAGCTATACTGAGTACAGAACTACAACCAATAGTCCAGGAGTCGTCAACAACTGCAATGGAATAATAGCAGTCACCGAGGCAACATGGGCCACAGGAACAACACTCTCTGACAGAAGAACAGTCATTTTGCTCAAGTTCCATTAAGAGACCCGCATGGTTTAAAGACTGTGTGCATGTGCAAAGACTGACTGACTAGTAGGCCAAACAGTTGTTAATGTGTGAGAACAATGGATGTATAGCAGGTCATGATGTGGAGATGCCGGCGTTGGACTGGGGTGAACACAGTAAGAAGTCTCTCAACACCAGGTTTAAGTCCAACAGGTTTATTTGGTAGCAAATACCAAATACCATATTTGGTAGCAAATACGAGGATGGTATTTGCTACCAAATAAACCTGTTGGACTTTAACCTGGTGTTGTGAGACTTCTTACTGTATAGCAGGTAACAGGATCTTGCATACAAATGTGTCTTTTGTTAGCGAGGAGAAAGGGATTGTTTGTATATTTAATCCAATATAAAAGTATAGATGTTTAGGTTTTGAAATGTAACCAGTCTAGTTGACACCTCAGGCTTTCTGTAGTCAAATGACCATGCCATGAGTCTGACTCTGGAGACAGATATCTAAAGATCAATTTGATAAAAGGCTCTCGCAGAAACACACTAACTCTGTCCGTATGTTTGCTGCATGCACTGTGAACATGCTCCCTCTACTCTCCTAGTCATATGTTCTCGTACCTCTTCAGTATGGAAGTGCTACTTACATAGTCCCACACATTAACCCTTACAAACCCTAATACTTGGAGGTGCCTTTCAGTATGCACCAGCTGGGATCTCCAGGGTGTTTGTGTGGTGCTACACACTTCACAATGATGCACAGTCTTGAGAGACCTGCAGAAGAAGCATGGAGGATGGCACGATGTTACTTTACTTCAAACGAGGAAAAGGAGGGACATGATGTGGCCAAGGCAGCAGCAACGAGGCACAGTGCTGTCCTCATTATTGTTAAGTTTATTTTGGTCTCAGTCCACTCATCTGACAGCCTCAGGCAAAAGCACCATTGCCCTAAAACAAACCAGTCCTCTAAACATCCAAACATCCCTTTGTGGTCACCCACCTCCCTCCCCTGCTCGGCATCAACCCTTGTCTTTCTATTCATGATAAGCGAAAAGCCCATTTACCACACAGCAGTGAAAAATGGGCAAGACGGGAAAGTGATGGAAAAAAGATTGTTATGTGGTACAAAAGTTAAGCAGTCTTATTTAATGTAACATACCCAGATCCATACCCTTTATAAATCTTTACTCTTCCGCTACCCAGCTCTTCTGTTTGGTGCAACCCCTGGAGCTTCAGCAGAAGTAGAGGCAGGCTGCCCAGTCTCCTTCTCTGACTGCTGAGGTACTCTTCGCCAATGTCTTCTGGCTTTTTGTAGCCCATGAGGGTCCCGCCCAAGATTGGACTCCCTGCCCTGTCAGCCATAGGGACAGAAGGCAGTATGATGTTACTGACTTGGGGGGGTGGGATAGTGGGTTGCAATAGGGTGAGAAATAGAAGCACCCTTTCAACATTTTTCATGGACCATCATGCATCCCTGCTCAGAAAGGTCTGGCTTGCTCTTTGCTACAGATGACCGGGCAGATCAGTAGCTGAGGATAGGTTATCTTGAATCCTATTTAAGGTGGCATTCATGATGTACAAGTCATTGGTGAAAGTATTGCATGCACTTGTGTGATTTCCATGTTTGCTGTTCCATGGCGGTTAGTCGGGTCAGCTTTGGGGGTAGTTAGGGGAGGGGCAGCGGGGTAGTTGGGTAGGGGAGCATCGGGTCATATTGGACAGGTATTTGGATGGTTGGGGTTAGGTGGTTGGAGGGGTTGCATGTCAGGGTAATTGGGGTGATCGCTGAGTTAGACCAGTTATTTATGCCATTATGTGAATCAATGGATGGCTGAAAGAACACTGAAAGATATCATGCTCTATCCCCTTCGCTTGCTGTACAGAACCACCCCTCACCCCATCACTCCCTCCCACCCTTTTCTCCATTCCACCCTACCACCCTCTTTGCTGTTCCCAGCACATAATGAATTTAAAATTATCCCAAAATCTCCAATAAAAGATGGCATACTGCTAGCTTAAAATCATTTGCTATGCAGTAGATGTTATATCTGCTGAAGTACTCACCATTAGGACTCAATTTTAAGATCCTTCTCATCATTATTCAAACCTCCGTCACAAGTTATACATTTGTCATGGGAAACATAATCATTACATTTCTCTGTTTAAAATCTAGTAAATCAAACTCTCGTGAGGGCTCATTTATTTAATGTATTGCGGGAAGGAAGTCACCAGGTATGATCTACGGTCTGCAGCGAATTTGCTGATCTCAGCCAGGGTGCATGGTGCAGATCCAAATTTTATTTTAGTATCTTCTTGCGCTCAGCATCCACTGTCTCTCCCATCAGCAGATTCTGCATCCTTCACAATTAGAAGTTTACCGTCCAATGTCTGTTAATTTGAGAGTGTGTCTAATAATCATATAAGGGGAACACTCTTTGAAATAAACAAGGTTTTGTGAAGCATATGCTTCCATGCAGTTCTCTGTACAATGTTAACATGTGAGACTCTCAAAATGTTGTTGATCTGGACAGAATCCCTCAAGTTGTCACCGTCTGGCTGAGATATTCCCAAATTTTAACAAACCCGAGTGAGGAAGGATGACCGGCTCCACGTCTTTATTTAACTTTACTCTCTGCTGGTAACAACAAGCTTTAACTTAACGAGGTTCCCTTTGGCTTGGACACCTTTCCTAGACTCAATAATTATGCATAAAAGTGAGCCAACTTAACCAGGCTTTCTCAAGTTAAGATAGAGCAAGTTTATGAGCTACTAAAAAGGTGAGGTGAAATGGTAAAACATATGCATCTCCATTCATATGGATTAGAAATTACAATTGAGTCTAATAGTAAGTAAATATAAATGAAATGCTATATGGAACCCATGACTTGTAAGGAGTAAATGATGAAGCATTGCGGCCTTTATGAATTGATTCCAGTATAGTTGACTTCTGCAGGCGAGTAGTTGATTCTTTGATCCAAATGTTCTATGGGCTGGTCGAGATATTTCAGTTTTTTTACAGCTGCAGCCCTTTTCGCTGGTTGATTGATTTCCATAGTCAGGGAAAGAGTTTTTAGATATTCCTGCAAAAGATGGCTACTTCCTTTTTACAGGGGCACTGGATCACACATGATCAGTGTGGAAAACTTTCAACTGCTTTTCCTCACAGCACACAGACACAGGCCAACAAACAGACACAGACAGGCTCCGAGCTGCTCTCTCAACTGGCTTTTAACGCCCCCCACCACCCCCCCCCCCCCCCCACCCCTTTCCCCACCCTCCCTGGAGAAATTAGCCAGGTAGAAGTGGCGGACAGCAGCAATGCACCAGTTAAGATGAGGCTGAATCATGAAGGTAGGTATGGAGGCCAATAGGTACAGGTTAGCTTGTATTTGGGCCTTTGTAAACACCATAGGTCGAGGTTGCAACTAATGGCAGTTTGTGTTTTGGCTGCAACTGTAACCATTCTACTTTTGTACTTGTGGTAATTTTTCTATTTTGATCACTTCCTTTTTCCACTTGTCTCGCCACTTTCCACTGTTTTTTTGAGCCTGTGGCCTACCTGTGAGGGGAACACTAATGTTGGATTCTCCAATCTCGCCCGCCGCTGGGATTCTTCGGTCCCACCGCCAAATTCCCTATTCTTGCTGGTAGCGGCTGCGGGGTGTGAACAACTGGAGAATTCCAGCCTTAATCTTTTGAGAATTGAAGTTAGAAACAACTGCGTGACTTTCATATCCCTTCTGGATACATTCTCCACTTCTCACTGTCAGTTCTGATTGAAGTGGAGTGTCACTAGTGTTTCAATTTCCACCCTTCAGTTTCCAGAGTTTGTGTATGTGGTTGCCAACCCTCCCGGTTGTTCTGAAGTCCCCCTAGGAGTCAAAGATTAACCTATGACCAACCCAGGAGAAAATGAGATGAAAAGCTTGCTATTCACTTGTAACTGAAGAACAGTGCTAGCCTCTGTCTCTTTCTTTTCTCATTCAGTGGACAAAAGGTGCAGTTTGAAGCTTCCTCACCCTCTCCTCTCACTAGTGGAGATACCCCACAGCACACACCCCTCTCAGAGGGATACAATATTTCTCAGAGATATATATATATAGAAGTTACAGCGCCAAATCAGCTCACAAATTTCAGAATTGCTACAGTGCAGAAGGAGGCCGTTCAGTCCATTGTGCCTGCACTGGCTCTCTGAATGAACACTTTACCTAGTAGCATTCCCCACCTTCTCCCTTGCACATTCTTCCTTTTCAGGTAACAGTCGAACCCACTTTTGAATGCCTCAATTGAATCCATCTCCACCACACTCTGCCAGTGCATTCCACACCTTTAAACACTTGCTGCATGAAAAAGTCTTTCTCATTTCTCTTGCCAATTTTCTTAAATCTATGCCCTCTCATTCTTAACCCTTTGATGACTGGGAATGGGTTTTCCTTACCTACCCTATCCAGTCCCCTCATGATTTTGGATATCTTTATCAAGTTTCCTCCCAGTCTTCCCTTCTTCAAGGAAATCGGTCCTAACTTCTCCAATCTAACTTCATAATTACAGTTCCTCATCCCTGGAACCATTTTTGTGAATCATTCCTGCACTCTCTTCAATACCTTCGCATCTTTTCTAAAGTGCAAATCACCAGAACTGAATGCAATATTCCAGTCGAGGCCAAACTAGTGTCTTCAAATAGTGCCCTTGCTCTTTTACCCTATATCTCTATTAGTAAAGTCTAGGTACTGTATGCTCTCTCAATCTGTCCAGCCACCTTCAATGACTTATGCACATATAAACCCAGGTCCCTCTGCTCCTGCACCTCTTTTAGTGTTGGACC